>NW_012267526.1:115022-117429 GCF_000151885.1 Dipodomys ordii
GGACATTTCTAACTGTGGTGGGACTGATGTTTATTACTGTGCTAGGTGCGGATCTGAGGTAACTGGAACAGGCTCTTGGATCATGCACAAGGGCCCGCCCTATCCTTGTCTGGCGAATCTCGACCCCGAGACTTGCCTGGAACCCCCTGTGTAGCCAATGCTATCCTTACCAATGTAATCATGTTAAAACAACTTTTACAGAGGAGGGAAAAGGATAACTGGGAGGTGGGTCTGCCATTAAAAGAAAAAGGGGGAATCTGTGGCGCACATGGGCAGCAAAGATGGCACTGAGAGTGGGTTGAGTGGGCAGAGCCTAATTTACTGTAGAGCACATGGGCAGCAAAGACGGCGCTGGGAGAGAGTAGAGTGGGCAGAGCCCAACTGATTTTCCGATCATGCCTAACCAGCTCCGGAAGGCTCAGGTGCATGATAGGGTGTGACCTTGACAATGATTGGTTCTTCTTCCTCCCTTGCCTTGCCACCCACCCTTTTTGGCTTTAAAAAGTGTTGCTCTCTTTTAATAAACGAGTTTTCTCCCTGCTGAATTTGGCTCCCCGCTGTGTCTGATTGTCTCCTGGGCTGAGGGAGGCTGGGAAACGGGCAAGCGCAGCACTTACCTTTCCTTGGACCCCGTCCATCTTTCGTGGGACGGACGAAGACCCAACAGCTATCCAAATTGATTATCTTGATGGGGTTTCCGAAAATTAGGAACTCTGTAGTTCAAGAGAATCCATCGAGATACATTTACTATAATAAATGTTCTCCAAACTACCAATCCCCCAAATTATGATATCCAAAGCTCCAAACATCAAAGGGCAAGCCATTTTCCCCCTTCCCTTTGCCTCTCCTTGGCTACAGAACTATACATCCTTCCATGTCTTTCCATTTTTCCCTTCTACCAGTTCCTTTTTCTCTTCAGGCCTCTCCACTTGCCATAGGTCTGACCTGCTTTGCCTGGGTCGTCAGTTGCCATCCTTCACCTCCTGGCCTCCCTCAACTTCCTCTCCTCCAATGTCTTTCCCCTTCTGCTATCACACCACTTCCTTCCTTGCAGGGCTTTTCCCTTTCCCTCTTTTCTTTTAAAAAAATATAAAAATGCATGAAGATGAAATGGTATTATATAACAAAAAAGTAAAGATTCTATAATGCATAATAGAATAAATTCAGTAACATTGCAAGGCAAAAAGGTACCTATAAAAATCAGAAGAATTTTCTCATATAGTAAATGTCAACTCAGAAAATTAAATTAAGAAAAATAAACCTAAAATATGATTTACTGCAACACAGAAAAAAATCTATTGAAGATACAGAGTCTAGATTCAGAAAACTGGAAGAAATTAATCAAATAATTGAAGAAGTAATAACTGAATAGAAATAAATATATCAATGTCTTAGAATAAATATTATTAAAATGCTCGTCTTTCCATAAAATGCCCTTCCTCCTCAAAGTAATCAACAGATTCAGTAAAATCCTTACTAAAAATCCATTGTTATTTTTTACAGAAATAGAAATAAAATTAAAATTTTTGTAGGCTGTCATAAAGGACCCCAAAATAAAACAAACTAGAGATCACATCATCTGGCTTCAAAACATTTTTTTTAAATCTATAGCATCCAAACTTACTGTTTTGGGCAGAAAGACTGACACAAAGACTAAAGTGAAAGGAAAATAGCCAAAAGTTAAAGGTTTGGTGAATATCAACAGCTTTTCTTGTTTTCGTACAAAGAGAACACACAGAAAAAGCGTCTCTTTAATAAATGGTGTTGGGAAAAGTATATGTCCAGATCTACAAAATTTCACACATAATATAGCATACACAAACCTTAGTTCAACATGGGTTGAAATTCTTCACAGAGTACCTGAAATATAAAAATAGAGGGAGAAAAACAGTGAAAAAACAAGGGAAATGATGCATATCAATAGTTTGGGGGAAAGATTATTGGGATATGATTCCAAAAACATAAACAACAAAAAACAAATAAACATACTTACATCAAACTAAAAATCTTATGTGCAGCAAAGAAATTCATCAATAGAATATAAAATCAATTTATAGAGTATGGGATATAATTGCCAACCATATGTCTCATAAAAGAATAATGGTCAAAATATAGAAGGCATTCACAGAAATAAAATGAACTAAACCTGGAAAAGGTCTAACTAGATATCTCTGATTGGAAAAAAAGCAGCCACTAGGTGTATGAAGTATAGTCATACTTCATAAAAATTACAATTTTAACATATATTTTATTAAAATGAAAATATGAAATACTTTATTTCATTAAACAAATTGTTAAACTTAGGTGAATTTTATTATTATGTCAAATATAACTTAGTAATCGTTTCTTAAAAATGAACACAATAGTTCTCAGGCAGATTGCATATTAAATAGAAAAGCTGCATTGA
>NW_012267526.1:123597-125486 GCF_000151885.1 Dipodomys ordii
TACATTGATTCCATATATACGTGTCACCTGGCAATTTCACAGATATTGGTAAATTTTTATTACTATTGCAATTAGTAGTATCTTTGAAAATACTTATAATGAGCTGAAGTCATATGTTTTTCTTCTCACTCCAGAGTTTCCATGCACCTGCCAGATGTTGTCTTTAGTAATTACAAGGCTTTTTTTTTCTCTGCAGCATAAGTACTTATTAAGTTGCAGGGTTTATACAATATATCCAAGGTTAGATTGCATCATCATGAAAACTGCCTTAGAATGTTTCTCATTTCACTTAAAAATAAACACACATCAAAAAAAAAAGACTCCAGTAAAAGAAACTCATATGGAAACCAATATAAATGAACAAACAGAATTGTATTAAAGGAACAAGAACATTTAGTTAGATTTTACCTGTTTAGTTTGTGATTGCACAAATAACATTCAAGCTATTTCATACTGTGTCTTCCCATATCTCAAGCCCATCATAAAGGTTAATTATCCTTATGTGTAACGAAAGCACAGGCTGCAGTATCAAAGCAAAGATTAAATAATATCTCTCTAAAATATCTTGTAATATATGAACTGATAGAGCAGCTTAAAGGATTTCTTTTTGATTCTTTTCAAGACTGTTCTGCTAACAGAGATACCAATTAGCTAACTATAGGCTACTACCCCTGGGTAAAGGAAATCACAGGAACTGCATTGTAGGAGAGTTCTAGTAATATTTTAAAAGCATAAAATGAAAACATAAAGAAACGTTTCTGGTGGTTCATACCTGTAATTCTAGATACCGAGGAAATAGAGGTATGAAAGGTATTAGTTCAAAGCCAGCTCAGGCAGAAGAGTCAGAGAGTCTCCCAACTAATTATTAAAAATCCAGAAACAGAATTGTGGTACAAATGGCAGAGGGCCAAACTTGAGTAAAAATATAGTGGAGCAAGAGCCAGAGCCCCTGAGTTCAGGTTCCATACCAGCACCTAAAAGACAAGAAAAAAAGAAATCTTGTTCACTTTACTTCAAAACTTTATTCCTGTGAAATGGACACTATTTTCCCAACAACTTGCTTTTTCACTACTAGTCTCTGGGTGCTAATACACAATAACAGTAAATAGATAGAGATTCATTTGGTAGATTAGGATCATGTTTAATTTTCCGTATTAGTGATCCTTGTATCTGGGGACTTCCTTTGCTCAAGGTTTAGTTTCCTATAATACTCTGAATTCTCTGGATGTAGAAGTGCCCTCTGCTGTCACACTGAAAGAATTGAAGATTAAAAAGAGCAGTAAAGCATGATAACATTTAAAATAATTGGAATCCTATCTTATGTCAGCACCCTCTTCACTTCTACCACCTCCAAGCATTCATAAAACAGAATTTGCTCTTGAAAATGTTATACAATGAGAACCTTTCCAGTAATAAACCTTAAGAGAAGAAATCCTGTATTCTAATACAGTATTCATCTTGATGAAAGCTCATTTAAGAAGTCCAAATATCTTTCTACTATTTGGATACTCCCTCTCTAATAGACGGAGAAGATGATTCCTAATTACCGAAGAAATTTGTACACTCTTATTTTTGTCATTATGGGCTAGAAACTTCTGGAAGCCATAGATAATTCATGTTTTATTTTCTTGCTGCTCTTAGTAAATTATTTTGTGGTCTTTCTTATAATAAGGTGCTTCTAGACCAGCCACAAGCATACATAGGGAATTTGTTCCTCCTAAAGGCAAAAATCAAGGCTCAGGGAGCCAAAGTATGCATCTGTTTTTTAAAGCAAAGTTACAAAATGCATGACTGATTACTACTACACAATAAAAATAAATTAGGAGTCATAATCTTGTTCAATATTGCATTAATTTATTGATTTTTCCCAATAGCAGATTGAAGTTTAC
>NW_012267526.1:125536-127424 GCF_000151885.1 Dipodomys ordii
CAATATAAATGAACAAACAGAATTGTATTAAAGGAACAAGAACATTTAGTTAGATTTTACCTCTTTAGTTTGTGATTGCACAAATAACATTCAAGCTATTTCATACTGTGTCTTCCCATATCTCAAGCCCATCATAAAGGTTAATTATCCTTATGTGTAACGAACACACATGCTGCGGTATCAAAACAAAGATTAAATAATATCTCTCTAAAATATCTTGTAATATATGAACTGATAGAGCAGCTTAAAGGATTTCTTTTTGATTCTTTTCAAGACTGTTCTGCTAACAGAGATACCAATTAGCTAACTATAGGCTACTACCCCTGGGTAAAGGAAATCACAGGAACTGCATTGTAGGAGAGTTCTAGTAATATTTTAAAAGCATAAAATGAAAACATAAAGAAACGTTTCTGGTGGTTCATACCTGTAATTCTAGATACCGAGGAAATAGAGGTATGAAAGGTATTAGTTCAAAGCCAGCTCAGGCAGAAGAGTCAGAGAGTCTCCCAACTAATTATTAAAAATCCAGAAACAGAATTGTGGTACAAATGGCAGAGGGCCAAACTTGAGTAAAAATATAGTGGAGCAAGAGCCAGAGCCCCTGAATTCAAGTTCCATACCAGCACCCAAAGACAAGAAAAAAAGAAACCTTGTTCACTTTCCTTCAAAACTTTATTCCTGTGAAATGGAGAGAATACACTATTTTCCCAACAACTTGGTTTTTCACTACCTAGTCTCTGGGTGCTAATACACAATAACAGTAAATAGATAGAGATTCATTTGGTAGATTAGGATCATGTTTAATTTTCCGTATTATTGATCCTTGTATCTGGGGACTTCCTTTGCCCAAGGTTTAGTTTCCTATAATACTCTGAATTCTCTGGATGTAGAAGTGCCCTCTGCTGTCACACTGAAAGAATTGAAGATTAAAAAGAGCAGTAAAGCATGATAACATTTAAAATAATTGGAATCCTATCTTATGCCAGCACCCTCTGCACTCCTACCACCTCCAAGCATTCATAAAACAGAATTTGCTCTTGAAAATGTTATACAATGAGAACCTTTCCAGTAATAAACCTTAAGAGAAGAAATCCTGTCTTCTAATACAGTGTTCATCTTGATGAAAGCTCATTTAAGAAGTCCAAATACCTTTCTACTATTTGGATACTCCCTCTCTAATAGACGGAGAAGATGATTCCTAATTACCGAAGAAATTTGTACACTCTTATTTTTGTCATTATGGGCTAGAAACTTCTGGAAGCCATAGATAATTCATGTTTTATTTTCTTGCTGCTCTTAGTAAATTATTTTGTGGTCTTTCTTATAATAAGGTGCTTCTAGACCAGCCACAAGCATACATAGGGAATTTGTTCCTCCTAAAGGCAAAAATCAAGGCTCAGAGAGCCAAAGTATGCATCTGTTTTTTAAAGCAAAGTTACAAAATGCATGACTGATTACTACTACACAATAAAAATAAATTAGGAGTCATAATCTTGTTCAATATTGCATTAATTTATTGATTTTTCCCAATAGCAGATTGAAGTTTACTTTATAGGAAAACAAATGTATTCAGTGACCCCAAGATTGCCTTCGAAGTGCTTTTGAATTTTTTTGTTGTTTATGTATTATCTTAAATTATGTTTTATTATTCTTAAGTAGTTTACCGAAACAGTTATTATTCAGTTGATAAGATGATGCTTTATTCTTTTTGGTCGATTTCTAGATTTTCTTTTGTTTTCATTTTATGTTAAATTTGCAGCTGTCAGGTGCTGGTGGTTTGTTCCTGTAATCCTTGCTACTCAGGATGTTAAGCTCTGTGGATTGCAGTTCAAAGCCAGCCTGGGCAGTTAAGTACATAAGACTATTATCTCCAATTAACAATCAGAAA
>NW_012267526.1:127474-127794 GCF_000151885.1 Dipodomys ordii
CTCAGGATGTTAAGCTCTGTGGATTGCAGTTCAAAGCCAGCCTGGGCAGTTAAGTACATAAGACTATTATCTCCAATTAACAATCAGAAATAAAAACTGGAAATGGAGTTGGGCTCAAAGTGCTAGAACACTCGCCTTAATCAACAAAGCTCAGAGTGAGCACCAGGTTCCTAGTTCAAGCCCCATGAGCTATCTTCCCCATGCAAATAAGAAATACCTACAGGACGAGGCGACAAGATGGCGGAGGAGAAGCTGGAAGCTGAACAAGCTCTCGCATAGAAAGCAGTTTTAGAGTTCCAGTGAACAGTCCTAAGCCAGAG
>NW_012267526.1:127844-130149 GCF_000151885.1 Dipodomys ordii
GCCTGGGCAGTTAAGTACATAAGACTATTATCTCCAATTAACAATCAGAAAAAAAAAAACTGGAAATGGAGTTGGGCTCAAAGTGCTAGAACACTAGCCTTAATCAACGAAGCTCAGATTGAGCACCAGGTTCCTAGTTCAAGCCCCATGAGCTATCTTCCCCATGCAAATAAGAAATACCTACAAATTGATTTCTCCATGTTTTGTTTTACGAAAAAATAAATAATCCAATAACCTTAAACTCACAATGGTATTTTGAAAATACTCAAAGATTTGAGAAAATTTAAATTCTTTGTAACCTTTGAGAAAGTCAGTTGTATGATAGCTTTTATTTCAATTTCTTGATCATTACTTGATTATAATTTATCATTTTTGTAACTCAGAAATCAATTATTTCAGTTTTATAATAATCATCACATATCATTTAAAAACAAATCTTTAAAGAGAATATCTTAAAATGATAAAATATTATTTATTCTAATTTTTCACATCTTTAGCCTGCTGAGTTATGTTTCAATAAGTTATATGAGCTGGGCGCTGATGGCTCACACCTGTAATCCTAGCTACTCAGGAGGCTGAGAAGGGAGGATCATGGTTCAAAGCCAGCCCAAGCAGGAAATTCCTTGAGGATACATTTCTTTTGTTTCTGAATCCCCTAGTCTAAGATACTTTTACAGCTATTCAGGGTAAGATGCTGCACTGTTTCCATTTAAAGAATGTTTGTTTAACTTATTCTGGTTCATTCTCCCTGTATATTTTTCATACAGTTTAAGATTAAGTTGTTTATAGGAAGCAGAAGAAGAAATATAATATACATCTCCAAATGCATTTATTCCTAATTAAAAATTTAGGTTGGAATTATCTTCACTGATATAAATGAAAACAGATTTCCTCACAAAGTGGCTTCAATGTCCAACAATGAAGGAAGGGACTTAATTAATTATTTTTCTGTTCTTTTCCTTTTCATTTCTTTTTCTTTTCCTTCCTTTCATTTCTTTTTCTTTCCCTTACTCACCTTTTCTCTTCCTTCCTCTCCTTTTCTTTCCTCCTTTCTTTCCTTCCATTCTCTCTCTTCTCTTGCTCTCTCACTCTCTTCCACTTTCCTCTCCCCATCTGCCCCCATCTCTCTCTCTGTCCTCTTTCTACCCTACTCTCTAGTCCAAGACTGGGACTCTAAGTAGCTGATGCTTTCACTCTGAATAGAGCTCTACCAACTGATCTTTGCTCTTTCCTTCTGCTGAGATAGCAGATAATTAAATTATTACTTCTTCCTACTTCAAATTTCAAACCTTAAATGTACCCTAGTTTTTGCCTATAAATTCGCTTTACCATTGGGCCGGTGATTTCTGGGCATCTACAATCCTCTGGACTTCTCATCTGCCTTTGGGTATCTGACAATTGACCTTGGAAAACTTTTATCTTGGTTTCTTTTATGAAAGGAGTACTGTAAGTGAATCTCTCTCTTATGCTCCTCAAAATAAATTACTGTACATTGCTAATGATTCATTTCTAGGTTTGTTGCTTTTTTCAGTTTCCCTTTTTTGTTTATTAAAAAACAAACTTCAATTTTCCTGTTCTCACTTTTATACAGGAACTATATCTACTATAAGCAGATAAATATTTTGATGAGATGTTGTACATCTCTGAGAAATGGTTTCAAATTCAGTACTGTTTTTACGTGTCCAAAAATTCTTTAAAATATACAGCGATGTTCAATAGACTATTTCTTTAGAAAAACAGATGTCAGTACATGTGTGAAGGCAGTCTAAGAAATCTCAGGGAAACCTGTTGATTAAAAGGGGATTGAGAGAGTGGGGAAAGAAAATGAAATGGAGAGATATATTCTGGGCAAAATATAATATATGCACATCTAAATTACCATAGTGAAATCCCTTAGTGGACTTAATATGCACTAGAGAAATAAAGAGAAAGGAAAGAGAGAGAATGACAGGAAAGTAAAACTAGTTCCAGTGTGAGTGGAGGGATTACTGGGAGAGCAGAGAATTCCAAATAAAATTCCACAGAGATTCTAAATCAACCACCAACATTTCTTTTGTTGAGCTGAAACCCCATTGTACAATTACTTGAAGATAAATCAGAGAAAAGTAAAAAGGAAAAGAATCAGCTTTCACACATGCAAACATTGCCTAATATTCCATAGCTTTTATGTTTTTTTTGTCAGAATGGTATTTACCAGGGACCTTGTGTTTTAACCAATCTAAGTCCATTTCAACTGAAAAAATCCAAAGAAATGAATGTCCTATCTGACTGTTTGTATATACACATGTGTATTAGCTAGGGGGAA
>NW_012267526.1:131324-131687 GCF_000151885.1 Dipodomys ordii
CTGGAAAAATTCCATGTGAACGCAGAGGATTACTAAATGACAGTGATATATTTATTTAGGTTGTGAAAAGAACTCCGTCACATCAGCTTCGTATTTAGTATCTGTAGTGTCTTTGTCTTTTTTGAAAGGTAAATTAATAATAGGTGGTGGCAGCACTATCAGAGTTATTGTAGATATGGCACACCAAGGATGTTTTTAACAGTTTGCAATATGCAAAAGTAATCATCTATGCTCCTACAACTCATGTGGCATATGACATTACCTGGTTAGAAAAAGAAAAAGGTGGGAAATATTATTTAACTTTGCATAAGAGCATTAATAGACTGCCTGTACTTCTGGGCAAATACAAAGATTCCACTTGGA
>NW_012267526.1:136587-136864 GCF_000151885.1 Dipodomys ordii
CCAACACTGCCTATGCTTTATTTGGGGCTTTAGAAAATGTCAAATCACTATGAAAAAGTTGAAGCCATTTTTATCCATTATATTCTAAACCGAATGAAGTAATCTATCATTTTTCCCACTGATGTGGTAATCTAATGAAAAAGGAAAGGAAAATAATGACTAGCTAGATAAGCTGCCAACAGTCCTAAGGGAGTGGATTCAGACCAGTTCAGTTCGGTTTTGTTCAAGAAATAAAAATCCAGGGCACCCAGCAAATTTGACCACATTTGTTTAGTTC
>NW_012267527.1:0-1658 GCF_000151885.1 Dipodomys ordii
AGAAAATAGTACCATCTGATACAATCTGCAAAGACAAGACACTAACTTCAAATTGGTTGCTAAAATAATATTTTTCAGTCTCAAGTTGAACTTTTCATTCTGGTACTCTATTTTATAGACAATGACATGGTATTATAAAACAACATTTGACCTCTAATTACTAAGAAATATATGAAATACTTCTGTTTTGTTTTTGTGACTTTGCATATCACTAAGCAGTAAAACAAAGCAAGATGAGTTTTAATTTTCACCTGCCAAAGTGGTTAAAATCAATCTTGTTGTATTCAATAAACAACTTTCTGTGCATACATGGGTAAATTTATTTGTTGATGGATATCATTGGATCTTTCAGATAAGACATAAAACAAAAACAATATACATGACAAATATCTTTTATTTCATGACCATCTTCCAGAGGAATCACCCATCTATGAAACATGAATTTTTCTTATGACCTTATGCATGTATGGTAAAACACTACTTCATACCAAGTAGTCCAGATTTTCAATATAATGCTCGTAAATTCTCCCAAGATTAGGCAACCCTTCAATGCAGATTGCATCCATTCATTAATCAAATTCTACCTCTGATTATGTATTCAATTAACACACCTTAATCTAATACCTATACTGTAAAAGATGAGAATGGAGGCTCTTGGAAGATAAAGATGAATTAAGACAGATTACTGATCAAGGGGCTGGTGAATCATAACTGCAAGTCTTGCTATTTGGGAAGCTCTGATGTGGAGATTGCATTTTGAAGCCTATCTGGGTAGAAGAGTCCTCAAAACTACATCTTTAACTAACTAGCAAAATCTTGAACAAAATTGTGGTTCAAGTGTTGAGCAGGTAGTAAGTAAGAAAACTGGGCAAGAGCAGGAGTACTGGTAATCCCCACTAGTGACATATACTCACAAGAAACCTAATTACTGCTTTCAAGGGGTTCACAGTTTAATTAAGGAAGAAGTCAACTGAGCAGGTGATTGGAGCAGTGTAGTGAAGGCAGACTCTATTAGGAAAGTGCTAGCTAAGAAGTACAACCTAAGCCAGACTTAGGAAGATTTTCTTTTGAAGATGATCTTTCTCAGTTATGTTCTCTTTATTTGCCCACCCTAGCTATATTTGTACATTGCTGCATTAAAGTACGCGAATCTCTGGAGTGCTCGGATTACATAAGGTTGTAACAACCTACAGGGCAAGTATTTTCCATTTAGAAGTAAAGATAATTTGTTCATTTAAGGTTAATTGATTGTAAAAAATCTCTTTACAACAAATTATTAAGTGTGACAATAGATCATCAGTTACGTTATTTACAGTGTTAAATATGGATATTAAATGAAATAAATAATATAAATTATTTCACCTAGTATTTATCATAAACTATCAGTGTATGTTAACAACATAACTACTATTATATTTCATACTATAGGTTTTAACTTTTCTATTTCATGATAAGCATGTTATATATGCTTCCCAATCTTTCTAAATTGTCCTGGCCCTCTCTCTATCATGAAAATTTTAATATTTAGAAGAAATTTATCAAAAACTCAAGCAGAGCGGTTTATTCATTTTTAGAGTTTAAATGTATCCAACTATTTGATCATTGACTGCACACTTTTGACCATATTCCGGCTCATTTCTTGCTACAGAATAGGCCTA
>NW_012267527.1:2093-2523 GCF_000151885.1 Dipodomys ordii
CTTTTGAAGATGATCTTTCTCAGTTATGTTCTCTTTATTTGCCCACCCTAGCTGTATTTGTACATTGCTGCATTAAAGTACGCGAATCTCTGGAGTGCTCGGATTACATAAGGTTGTAACAACCTACAGGGCAAGTTTTTTCCTTTTAGAAGTAAAGATGATTTGTTCATTTAAGGTTAATTGATTGTAAAAAATCTCTTTACAACAAATTATTAAGTGTGACAATAGATCATCAGTTACGTTATTTACAGTATTAAATATGGATATTAAATGAGATAAATCATATAAATGATTTCACCTAGTATTTATCATAAACTATCAGTGCATATTAACAACATAACTACTATTATATTTTATACTATAGGTTTTAACTTTTCTATTTCATGATAAGCATGTTATATATGCTTCCCAATCTTTCTAAATTGTCCTG
>NW_012267527.1:3776-6179 GCF_000151885.1 Dipodomys ordii
AGAAGGCTCTCTAGTGAGATCTGGACTTCCTGTGAATTAACTGAATGGTTTTGCCAAAAATATTAAATCAACTTGCCTTTAAATACAAATTGACTAGGTCTGTCTTGTACATGCTGGGAAGTATGTTTGGAGACACCAAAAAAGCTCTTGGTTAAACAACTAATATGTATTACTTTACCTTCATGTGATGCAGCATTATGTTGTATTTATTCAACATCCTATTGATGAGATACTTTTCTCTTTCCTCTTCTTGATCACATCCAAACTGTTCTAAGTTCTCTATGTGTTGGAAGGGCTACAAGGTAGACACAATTGTAACAGGGATGGTGGGGTAGCTTTAACCCATGGCCACACTGAAGAGCCACAGTAGGGTCACAGCTTCCTGGGGTGAGTGCACATTTCTGAACTGATTGATTTTTTTCTAAGGATCCAAAAGCTCAGCTAGAGTAATATTCAGTCATAATGCTGTCACCACATTGCAATTGCATGCAGGTTCAGTGAACAGAAAGAAGTATTTTTTACTTTCCCACAAAATTAATACATGAAGCAAGTGTGATCTGAGAAAGAGAGATGAACATGATAATTCTTTGATCATCCCCTGTTTTATTTGTGGCTATATGTCCACATGAACTTTCTGGGGTAGGGTACTTACATCTTCATTTGACTTACCTATGTATAATTGGCCAACAGCTCAGAGCATGCTGTTCTTGTTTCCCACCTCATAAGACAAAGACAATTCATTCATGTTTGGGAAAAATGAGGATGCTTTTTTTCTCCACAAGAGCACTGGAGTAAGAGTTTCCTTATCCACCCAAGTTCTAATGCCTGTCACATTAAATAACATAAGGCTGTGGAACTGTGGTCAAGCCACTTTATCTTTAGACTATTTCCTTACTTGCAAGGGCCAAGTATTGCTCCTGAAAGTTCCATTGTCCTGAAAGCAACCAAACAACCTAATCCACAAAGCTGATTTTCTGTCTTGTGAAAGACTTAATGAAAATAGTTGCTCACTTGGAAACCTGGGATTCCTGTCAACCATGATGTTAGCTTAGCACTGACTCTGGCCAGAAGAGGTCTGCTCTGTACTGTAAATGTATGCAAATTACACTTCTTGGTGCTAGGACAAGGAGGAAACACTAATTAATAAGGGACACAGAAGAAAGGACAAAGATAACCCTGTACCGAGCCATTAGCAGAACTTGAAACTGATATCTAAGAAACTCATTCATAATTCTTAAGGTATTTATTTTTATTTATGGTTTCTATATTTTCAAAGCATTCATTGGCTCTATCCTCACAATTTCTCTCCTCAGCAAATCAAGAAAGGACTTTGTAAGCTCACTATGTACTGCTTTAAGCTCTATTACCTGTGGTGGAGTTTATATATAAGAGAGTCTTCAAAGGAAATCATAAGGAAGTTTCTGCAAGTCTACTAAGATTGACTTTTCTAAGAGGAACTGCTTGGTGAGGTGCAGTGGCTTCCACCTATAATCCCAGCTCCTCTGGGGCAGGGATTAGAAAATCATGTTTGAGAGCAGCTCAAGCAAACAGCAATCAATAATGACCGATCAACAGTTACCATGTCAATCAAATAAACTGGGCCTGAGGATACATGCCTGTACAGGAGTGAAGGCCAGCTTCAGACATAAGTAGAAGACCCTAATTGAAAAAGAACAAAAACAAAAGAAGCTAGGATATGTGGCTCAAGTTTTATAGTATCTTCCAAGCATGCGAATAGCCCTGCGTTCAAATCCCAGGGCCATCACCAAAAAGGAAAAAAAATAGGATAAGGAATTGCTAGGTCAAAACAGATAACACTTAAAACTGATCTCTACATTTATTGGCCATTTATATTTTTTGCTTCTGTGAAGAGATTTTATTCATTATTCTGTTGATATATCTTTTACTTCTTTAGAGTAATGCCCAGCAGACATTGAAAGCATTGAACATTAAGAGTGATGAATATCTGAAATGAAATTATTAGTGACATGCTGCAGAAGATACCAGACATGTGGGAACAAAATCCACTTTTATTGTGGTTGGGACATTCAGTGTGTGGTACCACACTTTGACCTTCAAGTGTGTTGAAAGGATATATTTGAATTTATTTTCAGAATGGTACCATGGTAAAGGAACATGCAAAGTTACAAAGTCAGTGTAATGATTCAGAGACAAGATGCCATGAGCCCCTACCTCATGCCTGACAGTAAATGTTATACCCATGACCCACAGCAACTGCCTGGGAAATTGGTTTCTTCTGTCTGATGACTAGGATGCCTGCATTGTGCATAGACTCTAGATTTCAGAACAACTTAAAGAAGGCATTTTAAATAATGCTAGCTATAAAAAACTTGTTTTTACAGTTTAATAAAAAATGAATAGTAGGAAGCCAGAGCATGTGTT
>NW_012267527.1:8592-9434 GCF_000151885.1 Dipodomys ordii
TACTCTCCCCTCTCCCAAACCAGTTTCAGCCAGCTTCACAGTGGCATTTCCACACATGTATAGGAAGTACTGTGACCATATTCCTCTCCTTTCTTCTCTCTTGTCACCTACTCCACCTGTTAGCTCCTACACACCACACAGCTGTCCACTCCCTCACAGTCATTCTTGTTCCACTACAAGTTGTCTCAAGGGATACTATCAGGTTTCTTACCTACATAGTCTGTACTCAGAACGATATGTGATATTCATATACATGCATGTCCATAGGTTTATATATGCTCATATGTCACGGTTAGGTGTGAACGCGCATATATCTGCTTTAGGTTTAGTGTTTCTAAAGGAGAAAACACCTACAATATTTTCTTTCTGCTGAGCACCGGTGGCTCATGCCTGTAATCCTAGCTACTCAGGAGGCTGAGATAGGAGGATCGCAGTTCAAAGACAGCCCAGGCAAGAAACTCCGTGAGACTTTTATCTCCAATAAACCACTAGAAAACCCGAAGTGGCGCTGTGGCTCAAGCAGTAAGCACTCGCCGTGAGCTGAAGAGCATAGAGACAGCGCCCAAACCCAGATTTTAAGCCCCACGACCAACCAAAAACAAAAAAAAATTCTTTCTCAATCTGGCTTACTTTGCTTACTATAATGGATTCCATATAATATATTCCAAATAATATAATGGATGGCAGACCCATCTGTTTTATATTTTATTCTTTCTTGGTTAATAATATTCCTTTTTTGTGTGTGCATGTTATGAGGTAATATATGTATCATATATATATATATATATATATATATAAATTTATATGTGTGTATATGTCCCATTCTTGATACATCACCCAGT
>NW_012267527.1:11553-12185 GCF_000151885.1 Dipodomys ordii
TATTGGTGGAAAATTTCCAACTTTTAAGATTAGGACACTTCCTGGCAAGGGAGGAGCTTATTAACAATTGACAACTAAAAAATTTCCTAGGATGTCATCTGATGAACAACAGTGGGTGGATCTCAGGTGTGAATAGGAGAAGATTTGGAAACAAGGCCTGGTGATGTGGTGAGAACTCACAACACTGTGCTGATCTGGCTTAGTCTGAAGGAGCTAATCAAATATTCCATTGGCACCCAAACATCTAACTCTCAACATCAAAAATATTTTTATTACCATTCTGTAAAAGTAGCTAAAAAGAGACCCAATCATTTATGAAAAATAACTTTGCTTCTACTGATTTTGTAGAGAGAATTGTGTGTGTGTGTGTGTGTGTGTGTGTGTGTGTGTGTGTGTGTGTTTACTGGGTACTGGGGCTTAACTCAGGGCCTTGGTGCTGTCCTATAAGTTTTTTGGCTCATGGCTGGTATTTCACCACTTTAGTCAGTTCCTCATTTCCCATGCAGGTTAATTGGAGAGAAGAGATTCACAGGTTTATCTGCCTATGCTGGCTTCAAAGTTGGTCCTCAGATTTTATCCTAATGAGTAGCAAAGATTGAGAGAATTATTTAATGGATTTTTCCCTTACAAAA
>NW_012267527.1:12235-15959 GCF_000151885.1 Dipodomys ordii
TACATGCGTGTCCATAGGTTTATATATGCTCATATGTCACACTTAGGTGTGAACGCGCATATTTCTGCTTTAGGTTTAGTGTTTCTAAAGGAGAAAACACCTACAATATTTTCTTTCTGCCGAGCACCGGTGGCTCATGCCTGTAATCCTAGCTACTCAGGAGGCTGAGATCGGAGGATCGCAGTTCAAAAGACAGCCCAGGCAAGAAACTCCGTGCGACTCTTATCTCCAATAAACCACTAGAAAACCGGAAGTGGCGCTGTAGCTCAAGCAGTAAGCACTCACCGTGAGCTGAAGAGCATAGGGACAGCGCCCAAACCCAGATTTTAAGCCCCACGACCAACCAAAAACCAAAAAAAATTCTTTCTGAATCTGGCTTACTTTGCTTACTATAATGGATTCCATATAATATATTCCAAATAATATAATGGATGGCAGACCCATCTGTTTCATATTTTATACTTTCTTGGTTAATAATATTCCTTTTGTGTGTGTGCATGTTATGTAGTAATATATGTATCATATATTATATAGATATATATATATATATAAATTTATATGTGTGTATATGTCCCATTCTTGATACATCACCCAGTTGTGGCTCATCCGGGCTCTTTGTATAGCTTGGACACTATAAAGAGTATGGTACATTGTTTCTATCATTTTCTGACTTACTCTCCTGTGGATAAATGCCTGAGTGCTATTACAGGGTAGTTCTGAATGTATGTTTTAAGTATTACACTCCTGTGCTACTCTAATGCTCTGAACCATGGACCATATTGAGCAGCAATGACTTAGAGATTGCCTGCAAAACATAATACCCATTAAACATTTAATTTTTTTTTCAGAAAATTAAGTTCAACTGTACCAGAAGAGCACATTGCTGGGAGAACAATGTCAATTCTGTACAGATCCAAGGTGATGCCCAGTACTTCATCAACGATCTTGGAATTCCCACTATGCAGTTCGTATATGAGGACAAGAAGGCCTTGGAGGTGATTGTTTCTAAGCAATGTAACACAGTCATAGGCAGTGAAGCTGTTGGGACGAATTCAATTTCGTTATGGCTTCTGGTCTGTCATACCAAACAGGTCACTCTAGAAAGTGGCTTCAATGAGAGAGTTATTCTTGTTCAGAGACTTTTAACAGTATTTGAAAACATCAGCTCTTTCCAATTGTGTTGAATTCAATTTGGAAAAGATTTATGCTGTCACTCACATTTTCACGGTATGCTTTGCAACCAGAAATTTGTAGTTGTTGGATTAACATCAAAACATAATTGTAATCTTCGGTATTCACAGAAACAGATGACATAGGCCATAGATCTTCCATTCTTGGCCTGAGGAAAAATGCATTTCATGAGCTTTATATTATGGGAGCCTGGTGAATGACTCACCCAAGATCTGTCAATAGTTTGCCTGCTTGGAAAAGAGCTGACAGTTTCTGAAGAAGGAAACCAACCTCTTAATCCCAAGAAATATTTCAAAAGTATGATTTATCTTAATTAGCTTGTGTTCATCCATGGGATAGATGTCTTTACTTTTCATCTCAGAATTATATCATTGTAGAGTATAAATATGAATCTTTTGGGATATTTTATCTTTATTTACAAATTGGTCACACATTATTGAGTACTATTTGAAAGTTTAGAGAATAGTCAGTTTGAAATAATTTTTACATTAAAATAATTATGACTATTTAACTGAGTGAAGCCTACATTGCTCTTGAAATAGTGATGGGCCGAATATCTTTCCATGATCTGTGGGAAACTTGATTCTAGTTACATAGTTGCTTTTTAGCAACTTTTAGTTCACATTTCTCTGTAGCGATCCTCTCAGCCCTCCCCTTTTAAATGCCATGGAAATAGTCAATCCTCACTAACTCTAATACATAACACATAATACATAATAATGACAACCAAAACTCATGAAACAGAGAAACTATGGATGAAACCTGTTGTTCTGAGATGAAATATAAGAAATGGGAAAGATCATTTTTTTGGACTTGTCTGGTTTTGTATGTTAGGATTTTAACATGCCATTGGTTAAAAACAAGCACAGTTGGAGAAGTATTTCTTCTCCTGTGAAATCTCCAGTGAATTCAGAAATCAAGTCATTTTCTATTTTCCTGCCTGATATATCTCTAATACCTCATATCATTTCCTCCATCCCAATGTTTCAGCTCCTATCTCATTAGCAAGTTGAACACCAGCAGTTTTTCCATGTTTCTAATTCATTTTGCTATACTTTTCTGCCAAGAATTTAGAACTAATCTAGTATAGCCTTGGGAATTGGACAAAATTCTGACTCTGACACTTTGTAGGCAAAATATTGGACTTTGCTCAGCATAATTTTACAAATGAGATTCTTGGTTGTACTTAGGAATCTACTTCATAGAACTATGGTGGGGTTTAAATGAAACTGAGCATTAGATAATGTTGAGCTCAGATTGTGGCTCCATCAGCTATAACAATCACAGTAGTTATTATTTGACTGCAGGACAATGTATTGGTGGAAAATTTCCAACTTTTAAGATTGGGACACTTCCTGGCAAGGGAGGAGCTTATTAACAATTGACAACTAAAAAATTTCCTAGGATGTCATCTGATGAACAACAGTGGGTGGATTTCAGGTGTGAATAGCAGAAGATTTGGAAACAAGGCCTGGTGATGTGGTGAGAACTCACAACACTGTGCTGATCTGGCTTAGTCTGAAGGAGCTAATCAAATATTCCAGTGACACCCAAACATCTAACTCTCAGCATCAAAAATATTTTTATTACCATTCTGTAAAAGTAGCTAAAAAGAGACCCAATCATTTATGAAAATTAACTTTGCTCATACTGATTTTGTAGAGAAAATTGTGTGTGTGCATGTGTGTGTGTGTGTGTGTGTGTGTGTGTGTTTACTGGGTACTGGAGCTTAACTCAGGGCCTTGGTGCTGTCCTATAAGTTTTTTTGGCTCATGGCTGGTATTTCACCACTTTAGTCAGATCCTCATTTCCCATGCAGGTTAATTGGAGAGAAGAGATTCACAGGTTTATCTGCCTGTGCTGGCTTAAAAGTTGGTCCTCAGATTTTAGCCTAATGAGTAGCAAAGATTGAGAGAATTATTTAATGGATTTTTCCCTTACAAAATGTGAATGCTTAGGATGAGAGGATTTTGTGTGAAATCCCCAAAGAACAAATACTAACCTTTATTTCTGTGTTAGCCTATAGCAAAACACTTGGATACAGCTTTAATGAGGAATTGTAACTATAGAAGAGTTTTATCTGTGGTAATAATATTTATATTATGTCAATTAGTAAAGAAGTTAAGGAAATTAGAGTCCCATCATTAATTTGCTTGAATGTTAAAATATATTTTTTCAATTCTTTTATAATGCACATTGTTACAGGTAATTTTTCCAATATGTCACAATAATACAGGAGCAATAACAATAAAAGCAATAACAATATTTCTTCTTGTAAGAAACTTAATGAAACTTTCATATTTGTTCTAAATATTATTTATTTTTAATTTTCATTACTGCTGAGATTTAAGTATTTTCTTAAACCAACTTTCTAGTGAGAAAATTAAAACTTTTAGAATTTAACTTATTTTCCAAGTTTACACAAGTAAGTCTAGGTTTCTGGACACAAGGTCTGTGCTAGTCATTTTTTTAATCCATTTTCTTAGTTTTACAAAATATGTCCTGAAACATTCTGTGGAAATGCCATTGAAGA
>NW_012267527.1:23289-24804 GCF_000151885.1 Dipodomys ordii
GGACACTTTCCAGAACCCTAATGCATGCTTGAAATGGCAGAGACCCCTGAGCTCTGTAAGACTGGTTTCTCCAAACAAACTGGTGCCAGGTAGTGAATAACAATGGTGACAAATGATAATATAATTGTTTTCATAATATACTGTAATACAGCTCTCAATTAAACTATTGTGCATTTAGGACCCTATGTTAAATCAAAGAAAGGCTACTTGAGCTCTTGTGCAGTCAGCCTGATGACTGACAGAATTAGGTAATCAATAGGAGAGTAGTGTAGGCTGTACAGATACACTGCAGAGAAGTGAGCTACACTGTGTGCCAGGATGAGGAAACCTGGCTCCCAATCTCACTATGCTATCAGTAATAAAAGGATGCAACTTGAAACTAATGAATTGTTTATTTCTGGAATTTTTCACTGAATATTTACAGATTATGATCAATTATATGTAACTGAAGCTGAACCGCAAAGCCATGGATAACAGAATAAACCTCTTTTTAATGATTAAATCTTGATAAGAGGAAAACTATACTGTAGGGAAAAAGTGAATGATATAAAAATACTTTTTTACAGGTTGACAGGACATTATTTGTTCTATTTTTAATGGACCTTGACATTTTAAACATCTTTTTCCAATATTTTATGTGAGTCCCATTCAGATATATTGTTTCTCTAAAATTAGTTAAACTCCAGTCTTCTTTAGCTCCTTGTGGCATCTGTACTCTTAATTTTCTATTAACAAAATTTCACCAGTGCAAAACAAGGTTTGGATTTGCACAAATGTTAATGTGATTCCTTTTTCTAAGGTATTGTACTGTTAATTGAAACATCTCTGGTTGTAAGCTTCATTTAAATAAGGGTTTAAATTTGTAAACACTAGTGCACCGGTTAAGAGAAGCATTCTGCATCGATTAAACGTGAGGCAGAGATGGCTGGGAAGGAAATAAAAAGACAGATGCTTTCTGAGTAAGAGTGCAATATTTATGACAGTCTGGTAGTCCAAGGCACAGTTCTTCTGTCACTTACCAGCTGTTTCACACAATCCTTGTTCCAGATTGCTCTAGTTACTCCCTGTAGGCCAGGTCAGAGGGCCTCCCTCTCTTAGTATATCAAGAGATCAATTCATAACCTATCAAGCTTCATGCCACAGACAGAAGCTTTGGTTCCTCACTCTGCTTAACCTCATATTTCTTGCTCTTTTGTTTGAAACGTTCTACTTTAAACCAAATTTACCTCTAGAATAGAGCCTTGACATTTAAATAATAATAGGCTGAATGGGTATTATAGCTTTTATATATTTGAAGTCATGATATCATTATTTCTATATCATTTATTAAATCATAGGTATAAATCTAAGTAGCATTAGTGTATTGAAAGTTTTCATTAGCTTTTCCTTACATGCTAGATGGCCTGAGTGACAATTGAGATTCTTTTTTTTTTAATTGTGAAAATACCGTACAGAGGGGTTACAATTACATGGGCAAGGTAATGAGTACATTTCTTATCAAGCATTGTTGCCTCC
>NW_012267527.1:26739-28119 GCF_000151885.1 Dipodomys ordii
ATAATTTAATTATTACATAAATTAGTGCATAATAAGTAAGAAAAAATAATATTACTTTAAAAAGAAGCATCTAAAGCCAAGAGCTATGGACTCATTCCTGCAATCCTAGCTACCCAGCTATCTGAGATCTGGATGCTAACAGTTCAAGGCCAGCTTTAGTGATGAAAAGTCTGAGGTACTGTGCCTCTCATCTAAAATAAAACCAGGCTAGATGCATGGCTCAAATGGTAGAATGATACCCAAGCAAATACAATCAGCAAATATTAGACCCAGTACCAAATAACACAAACAAAAATAAGCTTCTAGTTAAAAAAATATGTATAGAGAAGAGGCAATGTTCAGAGACTGGAGAATTTTAGTATTACTGTAGATGCATTTTGCATCTAATATGAAGTAAAATGCCTTTTATAGTATGTTTATCTTTGAAAGTTCTACTTTAAGTAAAAGGTTTTTTTTATTGGGGGGGCAGTCCTGGGGGCTGAACTCTGGGCCTGGGCTCTGTCCCTCAGCTCTTCAGCTCAAAGGGAGTGCTCTACCACTTGAGCCATAGCGCCACTTCAAGCTTTTTCTGCTTATGTGGTGCTGAGGAATCAAACCCAAACTTTGCATTTCAGATATTCAAGTGACTGAATTAAAATATGCAAAAACAAGCTAAAATTAAGCTATTCCAAATATGACCATTTACTTTCATAAATGTAAAATAAAGAAGATATAAGCTGAGTGCCGGTGGCTCACGCCTGTAATCCTAGCTACTCAGGAGGTTAACATCTGAGGATCGTGGTTCAAAGCCAGCCCGGGCAAGAAAGTCCATGAAACTCTTATCTGTGATAAACCACCAGAAAACCAGAAGTGGCACTGTAGCTCAAGTAGTAGAGCTCTCGCCTTGAGCTGAAGAGCCGAGGGACAGCATTCAGGCCCAGAGTTCAAGCCCAATGACTGACCAAAAAATAAAATAAAATGCAAATATGACACTGGGGCACCTGTAGTTCATGCCTATAATCCAAGCCAATGAGGAGGCTCAGTGCTGAGGATCATGGTACGAATCCACTTTAGGCTAACCAATCCAAGAGAATCGTACCTTTAATTAAATAAATTGGACTTAATTTAATTAATTAAAATAATTAAAAGACAGATATGATGATTATTTGGCTTATTTATTCTTTCTTCAAGAATTGTCCACAAGAGGACGGCACAAGATGGCGGAGGAGAAGCTGGAATCTGAACAAGCTCTCGCATAGAAAGCAGTTTTAGAGTACCAGTGAACAGTCCTAAGCCAGAGAATCACACCAAGTGTGCCATCACAGGACAGAGAGTTAGACAAGAGAGGGAAGCCAAGGCAAAAAAGAAACATCTGAGCAATTGCCAGCAGCCGACGCTGCC
>NW_012267527.1:28169-28540 GCF_000151885.1 Dipodomys ordii
AAGATGGCGGAGGAGAAGCTGGAATCTGAACAAGCTCTCGCATAGAAAGCAGTTTTAGAGTACCAGTGAACAGTCCTAAGCCAGAGAATCACACCAAGTGTGCCATCACAGGACAGAGAGTTAGACAAGAGAGGGAAGCCAAGGCAAAAAAGAAACATCTGAGCAATTGCCAGCAGCCGACGCTGCCGCGGCGGCAGGGTCACAAGCAGCGGAGACCGAAGCCATACATGAGCGCTCACACAGAGAGTCCGGGATGAAGGAGCCAGACACAGCGGGCAAGCGGATTCTACTCAACACCAGCAAGAATGGACAAGGAGCGGACATCTTTATCCTGCAGTTTGCAGACCAGACACGACCCAGGACCCAAGACT
>NW_012267527.1:32373-32843 GCF_000151885.1 Dipodomys ordii
AACTGAAGGTCAAATAAAAAACTTCCATAGCAAAGAAAAATTGAAACAATACATCTCAACCAAACCAGCCCTACAAAAGATCCTTAAAGATGTCCAACACATAGAAAACCAACAAGACCGCAATAAAGGCCAAGAAACTGCACCCAAACTGAGAATCCAAGAACCATAGGAAGAACCCAGTTTTTGCAGCCCCCAAGAAGGTGGATAACATGGCAAGAACTCCCAAATACCTCTCAGTCCCATCTCTTAATGTTAATGGACTGAACTCTCCAATTAAGTGACACAGACTGTCTGGTTGGATTAAAAAACAAGACCCTTCTATGTGCTGCCTGCAGGGGTCACATCTTGCCCGTAAAAGCAAACACATTTTCAATCTTAAAGGCTGGAACAAAATCTACCAAGCAAATGGCCCCCATAAACAGGCGGGAGTTGCAATCCTAATATCAGATAAAATAGACTTCAAATTAAAA
>NW_012267527.1:33231-33538 GCF_000151885.1 Dipodomys ordii
AGAAACAGCAATAAGAGACCTCCCAGCTAAGAAAAGTCCAGGACCAGATGGTTTTACAGCGGAATTTTACAAGGCCTTCAAAGCAGAGCTCACCCAATACTCCTCCAACTCTTCAATGAAATTGAAAGAGAAAGATCACTACCGAACACATTCTATGAAGCGATCATAACCCTCATCCCAAATCCAGGCAGGGACGCATCAAAGAAAGAGATCTATAGACCCATTTCTTTGATGAATATTGATGCAAAACTTCTCAACAAAATTTTGGCCAATCGACTTCAACAATTCATCCAAAAAATCATACACC
>NW_012267527.1:35620-35926 GCF_000151885.1 Dipodomys ordii
GCTTTCACTATATTTGATGTCAGTATAACTTGTGGAGGAGAGGGGGAAAAAACAGTTGTTTAAGGATACAGGTTGACCTGATGCAACAACGAGAAATATAAGTTGTCATGTCCAAAACGAGCTTTACAACGTCGGTCGAGGGGTGGGGGAAGGGAGGGGAGGAGAAGGGTTGGGATTCGGGGGGGAGGGGGGAGGCTGGGAAGGGATGTGAAGGGTAAACCAAATGCTTGGTAAGAAATGTACGCATTATCCTGCCCATGTAATTGTAACCCCTCTGTACAGTATGTTCACAAATAAAAAATAAAT
>NW_012267527.1:35976-37586 GCF_000151885.1 Dipodomys ordii
GAAGGGATGTGAAGGGTAAACCAAATGCTTGGTAAGAAATGTACGCATTATCCTGCCCATGTAATTGTAACCCCTCTGTACAGTATGTTCACAAATAAAAAATAAATTAATTAATTAAAAAAAAAGAATTGTCCACATTATGTAATAGCTACCAGCTGTCTCTGTGTGTGTGTGTGTGCATTCCATCCTCTGTTTCCTAATTTCATTTCCAAGTTAATTTTGGAAGCTAGAAAACAGACAAGTTCTTGTCTTCTAATTCAGTGTTCATGCCAATTTCTTTGAATATTTTTAGATCTACAGACATTTGGAAGAACTAAGTTACAAAACTTCTTTTTTTCAAAACATCGAACTAAAATGTTAAGAACTTTGGTACCAACTTCCTTTAGTAATGAAGTCTAGAAGTCTAGATGGAGGGACTTACCTAGTGCTCACATTTTGAATGAGGGCTGTGGCCACCAATGAAATATCTAGTGCTTTCTTTGCCTTGATACCTTTGTCATTTCTCTTCATTTGTGTCTAGAGTCACAGATTTTCTGGGTTATTTTTCACCATTTACATAAACCAAAGTTTCTAACTTCTGAGGCTTCTTTCCCCCCTCCTCCAACCCGCAACTTGGGCTTCTTTTTTAGATAAGCAAATGTTTCTATATGAACTACAAAGAATGACATGTTTCTTAAGTCCCATAAATGTTAAGACATTTTAAAAAATTCCTCAGATGAAAGCCAAGGACACTGCCATATAATGATCCTTATTACTTCCTAATGAAAGTTCTGACTTTTCTCTAAGTCTCAAGAAAGAGATCATTGTCTTTGGTCTCCTTTTTTATTTTGTTCTTTAAATGGAGAGAGGATTCTACTGGAGAGAAGAAAGTGTATATCAGACTTTTGATTTCTTTTTTTAAATTTATTGTGAAAACACTGTACAGAGGGGTTACAAGGGTTACAAGGTAATGAGTGCATTTCTTATCAAGCATTGTTGCCTCCTTCTTTGTTTCCGCTTCCCATCCCTTCCCATCTCCCCAGCCTCCCCACCAAAGTTGTGAAGTTCGTTTTTGACATAATGTCTTGTACATCTCATTGTTGCAATGGGTCCACCTGTATCCCTATTTAAACAATTTGGTTTTTCCGTTCCCCTCCACAAATTATACCAACATCAAATACAGTGAAAACAGGGATTATACCGTGTGGAAGGGACATACAAAGCAACAAAGAAATTATAACTATGTTAGAAACAATCTCAAGAAAGAAAAAAACATTTGAATCCTCATCTAGGGGTTCATTTCGCCTAACATCAACTTATCTGACCTTTTCTGCTTGTCTCAGATATATACTAGTAATTGCAAATAAGGGAAACCATGGGACTTATGTTTCTTTGGGCTTGGCTTACTTCACTTAATAATATTTTTTCCAAGTTTTTCCATTTCCTAACAAATGGGGCAATGTCATTCTTTGTGATGGAGGCATAGAATTCCATTGGGTATATATACCACATTTTCTTGATCCATTCATCTACTGGGGGGCATCTGGGTTGGTTCCATATCTTAGCTATGGTAAATAATGCTGCAATAAACATAGTTGTGCTGATAGCTATAGTAGGGTCTTGTTTGCGAT
>NW_012267527.1:37636-38064 GCF_000151885.1 Dipodomys ordii
ACATTTTCTTGATCCATTCATCTACTGGGGGGCATCTGGGTTGGTTCCATATCTTAGCTATGGTAAATAATGCTGCAATAAACATAGTTGTGCTGATAGCTATAGTAGGGTCTTGTTTGCGATCATTTGTGTAAATGTCCAAAAGTGGGATTGCTGGGTCATAGGGGAGTTCTATGTGGAGTGTTTTCAGGAAGCTCCATACTACTTTCCAAAGTGGTTGAATAAGTTTACTACAAAGTGTTATCAATAGCTTGCATCTTGAAATTATTCTGGCCCTATTTTCTCTTATCAGAGAGAACATTTTAAACCTAAATAGTACAGTATTTATGTAGGACTGAGAAGAGGGCAAAAGTGGGAAAGAAATGGTATCTTTATGTACAAAATGACCTGGGACAAGGGCTGCCTAATCAGCATATCTGAGATTTTAG
>NW_012267527.1:38114-41431 GCF_000151885.1 Dipodomys ordii
TTATGTACAAAATGACCTGGGACAAGGGCTGCCTAATCAGCATATCTGAGATTTTAGAAATAAGGATAATGAGAAGTGGGCATCGAAAAGGAGAGTTTTGGCTAGCTGAAATATATCTTTTTGAGTAGGCTAAAAAACTACAGATCATAAAAAGTACAAAACAATAATTAAGCTCTAGAACTTGATGTCCAGTATCCCAAATGATAGATAGTCCCAGTGCAGAAAAGTTAACTTCTTATAGACAGCTGCTCAGAGGCATTAGACTTGTGAAATGTTTGTCATTAAAAAACCTAGAGACCTGAACCAATTATTAAAATGTCATTGGCAATTTCACTCGTAAATTGTGAAAAACTGGGTTTACAAAGTATGGATTTGTAGCTGAAGCTTAGGAGGTACTGTAATACAAGATGAATTTGAAAATTTGTTCAAAGATATCAGGCTTAACGGGAACATTAAAAAAAAAACCTAACAAGTTGGCCTATCATGAAGAGTCTTCAAAGGTGTACACATATTCAGTTTAGGTAGTATACTTTTAAGGGAAAATTCACTGCAGATGACTTTCTAAAAATAGAATACATGGGCTGGGAAGATGGCTCAGTGGTAGAGTGCTTGCCTTGCATTCAAGAGGCCCTAGGTTTGATTCCATAAGCAGAAAAAGCTGGAAGTGTTGCTGCAGCTCAAGTGGTAAAGTGCTCGCCTTGAGCTGAAAAGCTGAGGGACAGCACCCAAGCCCAGAGTTCAAGCCCCACCACTGACACCAAAAAAACAAAAACGGGATGCATTACTGAATGTGGATGACTGAACTAGATTCTGCTTCCAGTGCTGTCTGCCACCAGCTCCATTTCAGAGTTGATGAACACATACATGGTAGTTTGTGTGTTTAGAGCAACAGAGTGTATGGTTATGAGTAGTAAAATGTTTCAAGCAATGCAACATCTTGCATGTTTTTGACAGAGAGGTATTACCCTTTACATGTTTGAATCCTAATCGGAAAATGTAAATTCTAGATTTACACACTAAAAGGAAAATAGAAAATGTTAAGTATTCAGGTCAACTAACACAGGTTCCTTATATTCTATCATTAGCCATGGTATTTAGGTTCTATCTTGCCAAAAGAAACAATATGTAGACTACTAAAGCTACAATATTAGACCAGAAAATAAAATAATTATGCTGATATTATATTTGTTAAATGAAAGGGTGAGTAAATTCATACAGCAATGTTATTAGTATTTTGATTAGTTTCAAGACACATCTAAACTTTAACCTTTGCTTTCCTCTCCTTTCTCTTCTCCTCCCTTCTCTTCCTTTTCCTCTCTCTTTCCTCTCTTCCTTCCTTCCTTTTTTCCTTCCTTCCCTCCTTCCCTCTTTACCTCCTTCCCTCCTTCCTTCCTTCCTTCTTTCCTTCCTTCTCCTTCCTCTTTTTTATTTTTTTTTGTGTTGTCCATATTTTTACATTTATTTATTTTAAAGAATGTTAATGGTATTTTATTTTATTTTAAAACATGATCATAGTGTATAGTATTGTCATGCCTATTATAATTATTTACTCATAATTAGAAGTTACCATAAAACCATAAAATATTTTATTGACTATTTTTAGACTTGATCGTTGTACTTGTCTCTAGTTTGTCTTGATAAATTCCTATCCATAAAGTTTAGATCAACGTATAAATATTTAAAGCCCTGAAATGTACTGAAAAGAAACCGGCCTCACTGGTGATACATTTCAGAACCTTTATATAGAGATCAAAGTATTCTTTAAAGTCACTCTTACTGTCTGTTAGTGTATATTTTTTTAAAGTCTACAGATCTGTGTTCCAATCAATTTTATCTTATTTAACTTGCTCAGCTGTAGTTTACTGATGTGGATTTTTTTTAAAAGATACTCAATATAAAGTCAGTTTTGAGAAATGAATACATTAGCATAGAACAAGAAATTGAACTTTCCTTTCAGAAATAAAAATTGGAAATATGACATCAAATTTAACCTGAGGACAAACCATAAGAGAATATGAATTTGTAATTAATTTACTAGTTAGTGCCAAGATGGCATTCATAAATGATTCTGTTTAAGTTTAGCACTGTTGGCGTGTTTCTGCATACTCACATATTCTTGAGATGTAAGAAGCACTGAAGTGTTTGAAATGTTGAGACTGGAACATAGAAAATGTGTGACAACCAGCTTGACAGGTGTCAGAGATTTCCTTATGAAAATCTCACTACTTTTCCCCCAAAACTACTGCAAGGAAATAGCATATAGAACTCCTTCAGCAAGGTCAGAACAGATCCTAAGAAAGGGAAGAAAGGGGGATGATAAAAAGAATCTGAGATAAAAGTGTGCAAAAATCAAGGTTAATCATTCCAAAGACATAATTTTAACATTATAGATATTTGCTTTTAGTGCTGAACAAAGGTATATGTGTGTGCTTAAGGATGGGTAGTGTGCAGGTTTTTAAGAGACTCAAGACATGATTAATGTCTCTGTCTAGTGAGCATGCCACCCTTCAAAATAGCTTGTGCTATTACTACACTATGATTAACCTGTAATGCAACAGAAAAATAGACTCACACCACATTGCTTTCTATCATTCTCTGAAATCATTTTTTAGAAAGTGCCATAAGAAAAAAATACACTTCAGCTTTGGTAGGTGGGTGGATAGTTCAGTGCGTAAGGTGCAGGTATAGATTATTCGATGTAAATTCTATTCAATACATCTATTTTATTAGTAGATTATATCTGCTTTTCATATATGATGCAATGTAAAACATTTTTTTCAAAATAACAAATGGAATTTAATTTATGTTAAACATAAAACAATGTTGGGTGTAACAATGTTTGACAAGAAATGTCCTTATTACCTTATTTATGTAACTGTAACCCCTCTGATATCACCCTTATAATAACATAATATTAAATTTTAAAAAAGTCTCTACCTCTCAGGCTAAAAAATAACATCAGACCTGAGCACTTAGAGATTTCTTACAATCATTTATAAGGCAAGCGTATATTTGTAAAAAAAAAAAAAAAAACAGGTTGGAGAAGGTGGAATAAACAGGTATCTCATGGTAACAGGAAAGTAATTTCATCTTTTCTTCCTTTAGAATATTAATCATAACTCTTCAGGATACTATACCATTTGCAAAGAACAGATAAAGCAATGATATAATCCATAGTCCTCAAGGGATTTATAATCTCATTAGAGCATCCAAGCATAAGCATAAACAAATATATGGCAATAAAAAGAAGCCAAGGCTCAATGCCAAGAGATTTCTGTAGACAGTAAGGTTATCTGTGGCATATCAAACAGAGTGGT
>NW_012267527.1:42391-45664 GCF_000151885.1 Dipodomys ordii
TCTACCTACCATTTGAGTTACAGCTCCACTTCTGGGTTTTGGTGGTTGATTGGAAATAAAGAGTTTCATGGACTTGCTCAGGCTGGCTTTAAGCTCCAATCTTCAGATCTCAGCCTCCTAAGTAGCTAGGATTACCGTGAAGATCCATTTGTGTCTGGCTATAGTCTTTCCTCTTTCCTGTTGTCTTTAGCATTCTCATGACATTTAAGAGGGCAGTAATATGAAGTTAATTGAGTTCTTTTTTTCCTAATAGTTCACTGAGGGTTGATGATATTTTTCCTAGTCCTTTTATATACTGCATTTGTGCCCAGAGTCTAGAAAGACAAATAGTTCAAATTGTTTATTGAGATAGATTTAGTGCATAATTTTTAGTCTGTTAAGGTTTTGGGTATCTATAACAGAGAACCAGAAATCAGATGTTTTAACAACAAAAAAAATTACCATCTCTGTCCAGAGACTACAAGTTCAAGGTCAAGAGGTCACCAAGTAAGGCTGTTTGCTTCTGAGGACTTGGAAGACAGTGGGCTTTAGAGTATTCCTTGCTTTTATAAAGCTTTTTTGGTCTGTTGCAGGATAATTTCCATCAACACATTTTTTACCTTCATCTAGCTGCCTAAATTTTCTCTATTAATACTACCTTAAACATTTTATTGTAAAATTCTCCTTTGATAGCTCAGCTTGAAGACTTTACTCCTCAACAGAGTCTATTTTTGGATGAGGTGAGCCCAATTCACAATGATGATGTCGATGCAATAATATAGATCAATGGCTATTGAAGAATTTAGTTTGCAGGTTATTTCCTATGTTGCTATTTTTTCTCTTCCTGAAGTGCTCCTATGACCCTATAACATGCCTATAAAATGTCTTACTTTCCTATTTTTCCATACCCCTCTTTTAGCATAGACTTAAGAAACACTTAATACCAAGTTTCAATCTTGTTTTACAAAGAGCTTGAGTGATTTGAGTCAAGAGGATCTGACAAACTACTGAAACATTTCCAAGTTTCATACTGTGTATTTGTTTATGTTCCAGTTAGCCTGGTTCATGGCTCTGAATGATTATCTAATCACATTGCTACACAATATTGCAAAGTAGACGACTGCATAAGTTTTCCTTGATCGGTCATCATGGAAAATAGAATCTTGATTCGATGTGGTTCCAGATGGTGGTTTGCTTATAATAGTTCAGATTTAATCATGGTCATTATAAAGAAAATGCAAATAAATTATACAACCTTTGTGAGAATTTTTATGTTATGTGCAACTACAGGCTTTCATTAAAGGCATTGTAGAGGCAAAAGTAGATTTTCTTTAAGATTTAAAAAAATATTTCTGTTATCTTCACCATATGAATAATTTAATTTTTAAAACCAGTACCTCATAGTTTTGATTGTTATTTACTTGCTGTTCATTGCTTTGAGCATGTCAAAATGCAATATTTTTTTCAGTGTTCTTAAACCTGCTCTCCAGAAACATGACAAGTGGGTTAAGATTATTACTAGCATTATCAATTTTTTCTGAGAAAACATTTTAGTGTATATTAGTATAAAATCTCTGTAGTTTAAAAATTATTTATTGAAAGATATAAATTCAGTATGCAACATTTTATGCTACCTCTCCAGAATCCTGCTCTGTATGACTTACAGAACATTTATTTTTACCACTGAAGTCATAAAAGTTGTTTTCCATATCTTCTGTCAAACTTAACTACAGGCAAAAAACAGTAGAGAAATTACCTGTCAAGGGTATAAAGTTAACCCCCAAAAATCAATGGCTTTTCTGTATGCCAAGAAAAGTATGCCAAAGAAAAGTGTGGCTGAATTTAGGAAAGTAACTCCATTTGTAATAGCCCCTCAAAAAATAAAATACCTAGGAATTAACTAAACCAAAGAAGTGAAGGACCTCTATGATGAAAACTTTAAAATCTTGAAAAAGGAAATCAACACAGAACTTAGAAAATGGGAAAAACTCCCATGCTCCTGGATTGGAAAGATTAACATCATGAAAATGGCAATACTTCCCAAGGCTATCTACAAATTTAATGCGATACCTATCAAAATTCCAACCTCATTCTTCAAGGAAATAGAAGAGGCAATCCAAAAATTCATATGGAACAATAAGAGACCCCGAATACCAAAAACGCTCCTCAACGGAAAGAACACTGCTGGAGGAATATCAATACCAAATTTCAAACTCTACTATAAAGCCATAGTAATCAAAACAGCTTGGTATTGGCATAAGAACAGACCTCAGGACCAATGGAATAGAATTGAAAACCCAGAAATGAACCTATAGACCTATAGCCAACTAATCATCGATAAGGGAGCTAAAATAATAGAATGGAAGAAAGACAGCCTCTTCAGTAAATGGTGCTGGCAAAATTGGTTAACTACTTGTAGAAAACTAAAACTAGATCCTTATATACCCTGCACCAGAATCAACTCCAAATGGATCAAAGACCCCGAAGTCAAAGCAGACACTCTGAAAACATTACAGGATGGAATAGGAGAAATCGTAGGTCTCCTTGGCTCAGGCTGAAATTTTCTTAATAGAGACCCACAAGCACAACAAATCAAAGAAAGGTTGGACAAACGGGATTGCATGAAGTTGCAGAGCTTCTGCATGGCAAAGGACATAGCTAGCAAGATCAATAGAAAGCCCACAGATTGGAAGAAAATCTTCACTAGCCATACAATGGAAAAGGGTCTCATATCTAGAATATACCTGGAACTCAAAAACTTAAATCCCCCAACAACAAATCTTCAAAGAAACAACTGCCCAATAAATAAGTGGGCTAAAGACTTACAGAGAAACTTCTCTGAAGAAGAAAGAAGGATGGCCAATAGACACATGAAGAAATGTTCAACATCCCTAGCCATAAAAGAAATGCAAATCAAAACAACATTGAGATACCACCTCTCCCCAGTTAGAATGGCAAAAATCAAGAACTCTAACAACAACAGATGCTGGAGGGGATGAGGACAGAATGGAACCTTACTGCATTGTTGGTGGGAGTGTAAACTTGTTCAACCAGTTTGGAAAGAAGTATGGAGGTTCCTCAAAAGACTCCACATAGAGCTGCCCTATGACCCAGCAATACCACTTTTGGGCATTTACCTAAATGTTTACAAACAAGACCACACTAAAGCTACCAGCACGACTATGTTTATTGCAGAATCATTTACTATAGCTAAGATATGGAACCAACCCAGATGCCCCTCAGTAGATGAATGGATCAAGAAAATGTTGTATATATATACACAATGGAATTCTA
>NW_012267527.1:46325-57441 GCF_000151885.1 Dipodomys ordii
TATGAATAAATGACCTCTCAAGTAGAATAAACCTCAGGTCCATAAAATCGGAGTCTGCTTCTGAGATACTTATATTTCATATATGGTTTTTATTAGAACAGATATATTAAAATTTGACACAACTGTACTAAAGATATAAAAGCAAATTACTTTTTTTCTGACCTGTGAGGGACAAATAAAGATTGAAAAAAACCATGAAAAAAAAGTTACAAAGAAGCACAGGAAACCATACAAACTAGGAACAGAAATGAGAATGACAGATGTGGATAAAACTATCATTTAATCCTGGGTGTCTGGTCTCTTCCCATTTAGCAACTGAGTTGAGTCATTACAAAGTCTCCAATCTCAGGGTAGGTTGTAATTAGATATAGAAAAGGGCAGTGTTTTAACTTCTGCCCAAGGATAGGCTCCACTGAGTGATGTCCCCACCGTGGCCATCCTAGGATGCCTAGTCTCCAAGTAGGACAAGGGCCATTGGCCAATGTTCTCGTGGTCCTCACATGGTTGCCATGGTAGCAGTAGAAACATCTGTGGATGGGCCCAGCATCCTTGTCAATGATCCTCCTGGCCCAAGTGCATAACTGCCGGTGGGTTTGCCCTGGGCTCTGATTGGCCCATTTTCTCACTGATGTCAATGGCCTGACTTCTGATTGGTCCAGTTCCTCCTGATGTCACAGGCCATTGTGAGGTATGCCCAGCAGAATACATAAGAGGCAATTGCCCTCCAACTCTGTCAGTTACAGCACTGGGAGCTTTTCCTTGGTGACCCGCTGGACTAACTCAGAGCTACTTGGTTGCTTTCTTTGGGTATGGGGGTTGTGTTTGTGTTGTTTGGGTTTGGGGATTTCATTTACTAGTCTGGGGGTTGTATTTACTTGTTAGTTTACCTTTTCGTAAGATTTATTAGTTGGCAACTTCATTTAGATCATCTTAGGTAATAGTTAAGCTTGATCATTTGTCATCTCAGCTGAAAGATGTTAATGTACAACAAAGTCTCCTTTAGCTCTTCCCCCAAGAAGGAGGAGATCACAGTACAACTTGACAGAGATCATCGACTATGGCTGCTATGGCTATGTCAATCTGGCCCATCACCGCCTCACAGACACCACAGTGGTGGTCAAAGTTCTCTGAAAGAAAGAGCTGGAAAGCCATGAGATAGAAAATGAGGTAGCCTTTCTGAAAACTCTACGCCACCCACACATCATCTGATTATTCCAGGTGATGGAGAATGAAGACTGTGTGTACCTTGTCACTGAGCTGGCCACTCGGGGCCATCTCTTGAGGTGGATCAAAAAATCCTCCTCCAGCCACCTTTTAGAGTTTGAAGCCAGGAGGCTATTCAAACAGATCACGAGTGCCGTTGACTACCTTCATGAGAATGGAATTGCACACCTAGACCTGAAGGCCAACAACATCCTATTGGTTGCCAATGTCAATGTCAAGGTCAGTGAATTTGGGCTGAGTGACAGGGTGACCTACACAAATGTTCCTACACAAAATGTTCGATGGGTACCAGGTGGACATTTGGGACTTAGGCGTGCTATTGTATGTGATGACAATGAGAAAGTTCCCATTTGAGGGGAGTAATATGGCTGACATAGGGTTACAAGTCCTAGAGGCCAGTACACTGTTCCCCTTCACCTATCTGCAAAGAGACAATATCTCCTTTCTAAACCGCTGACTGTGGACTTCAATCTGAGGCCTGCTATTGAGGAGATAATGGAACACCCATGGCTGGCTCTAGGTGTGGGATTTGGCCTGCTTCCTGATGAGCCACTGCCTGGCAAGCTGGATCCCATTGTCAGAGTCATGTGTGACATGGGGTACAATGTAGCTGGCATTGAAAAGGCAATCCAGGACAGAGAATTCAATGAAGCCATGGGCACCTACCTGCTCATCCAAGAAAACTTAAAAGAGAATGCCAGAATTGTGGAATCAAAACTGATGCTTTTGGATAGTCCATCTGGCACAACTCCTGAGGACAATCCCACCACAACTCTCCCTCCACAAAGGAGAGCCAGCTTTTGTGCAGGACATAACGCCTTCAGCTTGTCCTCAGAATTTCAGTTACACAATGATGATGATCAGTTACCTCTCAATAAAACCCGAAGTGCCAGTCTGCCTGTCTTTCCTCTCTACTCCCTGCAGAGCTACAGTTCCAGGTTAATGTTGGGCCAGGATTCTTTTAGCTGCTTGACAGAATGGAGCATTCGCACTCAGTGGAAAATGCCCTTCCCTCTGGGCAGCCTTAGGGGGAGGCCACAGCCCCCAGGTGGAACATTAGACAGGGCTGGAGGAGGGTGGCTAACAAGATAGTCACCATATTTTGCAGAATCTGATGCTGTGTGAAGGCCCCAAAGTAATGTCCACAGATTGAAAGTAAAGCTGTCCCAGAGAAAGTGGTGCAGAACTCTGAAACAGCACAATTGAAAACCACCAAACTCAGACCTTCAGGGTGACTCTAACTGGGTTGTGGAAAATCTGAGAGGTGTGGATTTGAAGAGCTGCAGGATAAGGAGTCATGCAGAAAGTTCACACTGCAGAAGTCTCTGGCCAGCATGGCCAGGTTGTGTGACAAGTGCTAGGGGATTCTCCAGCTGGGATTCCTTCCCAAGAAAGGACACTGCACTGGCTTTCCAATGCTAAAAGATAAGCTGAAAGGTGATCTCATGCTGCCTGTACTTTCTGAGCTGGCTAATTCCACATCGATCCCTTACTTGAGTATTGTCACTTCATTGAACAACCTTTCACATTTATCCCTTGAACACTAAAGATGTTTTTGTCCCAAATGCTGCAGCAGGTCATCATCTCACCTTTTATGTATGTTGCTTGTCTGCCTATTTACTTTCTAGTTCATTTATTTAGGTTTAAAGTGAGACCCTTGATGGTATAGGAGCCCATGGATCTGAGGGGCAAGAGGCATCCTGGACTCTGCTTCTCTTTCGGCAGTCTTCAGGTGAATGGGTACAACTCCTGAGCACACTAGGTACACTGGCTGGGTTGGAACATAAAAGCAAATCTTCACTGGGAATGGAGAGGGACCTGTCTCCATTCACCCCATACACTTTCAGTGGTTTCTGCCCCAACTTTCCTCTTTTCAATGCAGTTTTCTGTGGGTGTGATTTCTATCTAAACCTCATCATTATCCCAACATAATACCATCATCCAAGAATCCCTTATTTCAGACTTGTTTATTTGCTCACAGTCAAAGAGACCCTATTACCTAGACAGGTTGTTTGATTTGCAACGTCTCCCCCTCCCCGGGAGCCCCCATTTTCTTTAAGGGGAACCAGAATGTTGGGTTAGCTGTGTTTCAAATAGAACAGTCTGAACAACCAGAGTCCCTGTTAGACTGGCAAAATATATGAAGTAGAATGATACGCCTTCCTTCAAGGTAGAGGTGAAGAAACCTGTGAAGGAGCAGGATTCCTGAGAAAGTATGGAGATACAGTGGTGCGTGTGGATGGATGCCTGGGTGGGCTTTGCTAGTGGGTGGACCTTGGCTGGGCTGACTGTTTCTGAGCATGAGCAGAAACTCGGTAAGATTGGATGTGGCCCTCGACCACTGCGTTATATGTGTTGAATCAGCTACGGGGGGGGGGGTGACAAGGGATTGATGGGGAGCAGTTGGGCACACGTGGCCTTTGCTATTTGTGCTCTGAGTCAATAGGCTGAACCTGCAGAGCAGACATGACATTTGTGGAAGGAAGTGGGCTGGAGATCCTGGTAAATCAGATCCAGCTCAGGGCCATTTGGGAAGCAAATCTCCCCTCAAAGAATGAGATGGGATTCTGGTGGGCCAAAAGGAGGGGCCAAAGGACAGCCCAAGGAGGGCCAAAAGAGGGTAAAGGATGGGCACCTTATTGAAAGACAGGACTGACACTGATGCTGTATTACAACTCAGAGGAGAATGGCCAGGAAAGGAACTGAGGAATCCTGAACTCCACATGGACCAGTGTTTAGTGAAGAGGGTGGGTGGGGAGGGAAGTACTGTGAATTTCCTTGATTTCTCAATGCTTTTTCTTTTCTCTCCATGTTTGTTTGTTGTGTGTTTGTGTCTGTGCACCTGTACTGGCTCTGGGACTTGAACTCAGTGCTTTTCTCTCTGTCTCCTTTACTCTCTCTCCTTATCTTCCCCTTCTCAGCTCTCCACCCCATTCCATCTACCTTCCCTACTTTTCTTTCTCCCTCTTACATTCCTCGTATTCTTCCCCTTTCATTCTTCTCCCTCCTCTTCTCTTCCTATTTCCTCCTCCTGAAATCTTCCTGTTCCTTTCGGTCTCCCTCTCTTCCTGCTCTTGAATCAGTCTCTGACAATGTTTGTTTCTCTGTCTCTCCTCTCTCTCTCTCTCTCTTTCTCTCTTTCAGTTTGTATGGTCATAGCTGGTTCTCTACCACTTGAGTCATACCTCCAGGCTTTCATTTCTCTAGTTAATTGAAGATGGAATTTCCTAGAATTGCTGTATCTGTAATCTTACAGGTGAACTTGTGGGATAGCTAGGATTACAGGCAAAAGCCTCCAGCATCAGGCAAACACATTAGACTTTGTTAGTTTGGTGTAGCAGAGGTTGTTTTCTCAGTTATTATGAAAGGGATTTGTGTACTTATGTAAGGGACAGCTGTGTGAGGGACACCTTACAAATAGTTGTGGAAGGAAGGGGGTGGTGGCGTAGTGTGCAAATGGACAGGGAGGGAGGGACATGTGCACTGCACAAAGGGTCAGCACTGAATGTTCTATTTTGGTAGAGATTCTGGGAGTCTCCTGAGAGGCCCCCAGCTGACACCCACTTCCCCAGAGCACAAGGTTGTGGGCATGATGTTTCCTTTCCCCTGGCAGTTCCAAGGGGAAGTGTCTAGGCCTCATGGAAGAGTAGACCCTAATTTTTCTGCTGGGGAAACTGGCATGCTGGGGGAGCTGATGTTCAAATATTCAACTATTCTTTTTTTGTGGGGGGGTCCGGTCGTGGGGCTTGAACTCAGGCCTAGGCACTTTCTCTCAGCTCTTCAGCTCAAGGCTAGCGCTCCACCACTTGAGCCACAGCACCACTTCCGGCTTTTTTCTTTTTGCTGAGGAATCAAACCCAGGGCCTCATGCATGCAAGGCAAGCGTTCTACCACTGAGCCACCTTCCCAGCACAAATATTCAACTATTCTAAATGTCACATCTCCATTTCAGGAATCGCAAAGTGAATGAATTAAAATAAATTCCCTTCCTTTCACCTAGAGGTGGTGAATTATGTGAAGGAACAGGAGACCTGAGAAAGCATGCCTATATAATGGTGCCTGTTGAAGGACCCTGTCTGAGCTGACTGCATTCCCACATGAACAGAAATCCGGTGAGAGTGGATGTGAGCCTTCATCACTGTGATGTTTGTTTTGGTTCAGCCAGGGCACTATATTTGCACAGAGAGTCAGTGCTGAGGGCCAATGCTGCCCTTGGGTGACAATGTGGGATGGGGAGGACTTGGGCACAGCTGGCCTTTGCTATGAGGGGACTGGACTCAGAGGGCTAACCCTGCACTGCATAATGATGAGATTTGCAGAAGGAAGGCTGTGGCTCCTTGTAGACCAGTGGTGCCGCTCAGGGGTATTTAGGGAACAGAATTCTTCTCAAAGAATGAGATGGGTTTCTGGTGAGAGAAGCAGTGAGGCCAAAGTGGTCATATAGCAGGCATCTTGGTGATAGACAGGGTTGACATTGATGCTGAAGGAGAGCTGAGAGGAGGAAGCTAAGGACTCTTGTACTCTGGATGGAACCATCTTCAGTGAAGAGGATGGTGGGCAGGGAAGTAATGTTGATTTCCATCTTGTCTCAGTCCTTTTGTTTTATTTACTTTCTTTTTGTTTGTTGTATGCATGTGTTTGTGAGTGTGTGCTGGTACTGGCACTTGAACTCAGTGATTTTCTCTTTCTCTGTCTCCTTTGCTGTCTCTTTTTTCTTTCCATTGCCTGTCTCTCTCCCCTTTTCCAGCTAACTTCCCTCCAGGTCATTCATCTTCTCCTCTTCTTCCCCTTTCCCTCTTCTCTTGTTCTGTTCCCTCTCTCTTCCTCTGCCTCAAATCTTTTTCTCTCCTACCCCTCTATATCTTTCTCTTTGAGTTTGCATGTTCATAGCTGGTGCTCTACTATTTGAGTCACTTGAGTCCAAGCCAGCATTTTTCTTCTTAATTGAAAATGGAGTATGCCCAGGCTGGCTTTAACTGTGATCTTCTGAGCGTCAGCTTCTGGGAGAACTATGATTACAGGCATGATCCACCATCAGCAGCAATGCTTCTGACCTCCTTAACCTGGTGTTGCACAGGTTTGTTTCTCTGATTGAGAAAAGGGATTTAGGTACTTATCTGAGGGCTCTCCGTCAAGGTGTAAGAGACAGCTTGAAAATGGTAGGGGAAGGAAAGGGTTGATGGATTTTGGGGCAGAATGGACAGGGAGAAAAAAACGTGCATGGTGCAAGTATGTCAGCACAGAGAGAAGTCAGAGGTTTTGTAGAGAACCTATGCATCCGCAGAGTCCTCCCACTGACACCCCCTTCTCCAGAACACCAGGCTTTGGTCAGTTCTTATTTGAGGTCTTTAGGCCTCATGGAAGAATAGCAGAGCCCAAATTTTTTCCTTAGCGAATCATCTTGCTAGGAGAACAGAGTTTCAAGTCTGAGAACATTCTGAACATCCAGAGCCCATTCTGAATGACAAAAATGTATGAATTAAATACTTTTCCTCCTTATCAGCAAGAGGTGGAGAAACCTGTGAATGAGCAAGAGACCTAAGGAAGCGTGAAGATATAGTGGTGCCTGTGGATGGACCCTGCCTGAGATGACTGCATCTGGACATGAGGGAAAATTCGGTAAGATTGGATATGTCTTTCCAGCACTGGGTTATTTGTATTGGTTTAGCCAGGGCCATGAGATTTCCACAGAGAAAGTTTGGTGCAAGCTGATGCTGTCTGCCCTTGGGTGACAAGTGTGTGATGGAGAGGATTTGGGCACACCTGGCTTTTGCTATGTGTGCACTGATGTCAGGAGGCTGAGCCTGTAGAGAAAACTGATGAGATTTTCAGCAGGAGGTGGACGGGAGCTCCTGTTGGATCAGTGGTCCAGCTCAGGGCTATTCGAGTGCATATCTCCCCTGAAATAGCAAAATGGGATTCTGGTGAGAGACCCAATAAGGGCTCCATGAGGGAAAAGATGCGTACAGGGTAAATGACTGGGTGGACAATAAATGTAAAGGAGAAGTGACAGGAGGCAGGTTAAGAAGGGAGCTGAGGAATCCTGAATTCCACATGGGCCGTTCTTCAGTGAAGAAGGTGGGTGAGAAGGAATTGTTGATTTGTAAGATGGCTTTAATTTTTTCCTTTTGTATGTTTGTTGTGTGTATGTGTTTGTGAGTGTGTGCTACTACATCTCAGTGCTTTTACTCTTATGCTGTTTCCTTTCCCTTCTCTGTCCTCTCTCCACTTTTCTCACCTTCCCCCTGCCTTGGCCCTCCATCTCCCTTCCCTTGTTTTCATTCCTCCCATACCTACTCCTATTCTACTTCTCCTGTCCCTCCACTTGTTGTTCTCCTACCCTCTACCATTTCCTCTCCCTCTCTTCCCGCTCTTGAATCTGTCTCACTCTCTTTCCCTCCCCCTCCCTCACTCCTTCTCTCTCTACACATCTCTCCCTCTTTCCCTTTCTCCTTCTCTGTCTTTCTCTTTCTTCTCTCAGTATTCATGGATATGTCTGGTTCTCTTCTGTTTGAGTCACGCTTCCAGGCTTGCATTTCTCTAGTTACTTGAAAATGGTATCTTCCCAGCCTTGCTGTAAATGCAGTCTTCAAGTTGTCAACTTGGGAGATAGGTAGGATTACAGACAAGAGCCTACAGCATCAGGGAATGCAATTGACTTTGTTAATCTGGTGTGGCAAAGGTTGGTTTCTCTATTTTGAAAGGGTATTTGTGTATTTATGTGAGGGACAACTGTGTATGCTTCACCTTACAAATGGTTGTGGAAGGAAGGCAGTGATGGGTTGGTGTAAATGGACAGGGAAGGATGACTTTTTTGGAATCACAAAGTAATTAAAACATATTACCCTCTTTTCAGCTAGAGGTGATCAAGGAACAGGAGACCTGAGGAATTATAGAGATAAACTGGGGCCTATGGAATGACATAGCCTGGATGGACTTTGGTTGTGGATGGACCACACCCATGGATGGACCCTGCCTGGGATGACTGCCTTCCACAAGAAAAAAAATTGTTAAGATTGAATATGAGCCTTCACACTACAATAGTTGTATTGGTTCACCTAGGGCATTTAGAATTGCACACAGAGGCAGTGCTGAGGACTGATGTTGCCTTTGGGTAACAAGTGTTTGATGGGGAGGAGTTGGGAAATCTGGCCTTTTCTATGTGTACACTAGGTCAGGAGGCTGAACCTGCAGAGGAGACTAATGAGATTAGCAGCAAGAGGAGGGCTGGGGCTCCTGGTGGATCAGTGGTACTGCTCAGGGCTCTTTGGGGAGAGCAGATCTCCCATGAAAGAACAAAATGGGATTCTGGTGAAAAACTCAATGAGTGCCACAAGAGGGAAAAGATGGGTACATGAGAAATGACAGGGTGGACACTAAATGTAAAGGAGAAATGACAGGAGCTGAGGAATCCTGAATTCCACATGGACCATTCTTCAGTGAAGAAGTGGGGTGGGAGAGAATTACCATTGATTTCCATGATTTCTCAATCCATTTTCTTTTATTTTTTCAGTTTTGTTCACTGTGTATATGTGTTTGTGAATGTGTGCTGGTACATCCATGCTTTTTTCTTGTGCTCTGTTTCCTTTCCTTCTCTGTACTCTCTCCACTTTTCTCACCTTCCCCCTTCTGCCCTCTCTCTTAACCTTGTTTTATGCCCCCCATAACTACTCCTACTCTACTTCCCCTGTCCCTCTTCTTATTCTTCTCATGCCCTCATTCTCATTCCCTCTTCTCATGCCCTCTTCTCATTCCCTCACCTTCTCTTCCTGCTCTCTGGTGTTCTTTATCTCTCCCCTTCTCCCTCTCTGTCTTTCTCCCTTTTTTCTTTCTCTTTAAGTTTTCATGGTCATGTCTGATTCTCTACTGCTTGAGTCACACTTCCAGGTTTGCATTTCTCTACTTAATTTTCCCAGACTTGCTGTAAATGCAGTCTTCTAGGTGGCAATTTGTGGGATAGGGAAGATCACAGGCAAGAGCCTACAGCATCAGAGAATGCATTGGGCTTTGTTAGTCTGGTACGGCAAAGGTTTCGTTCTCTCATATGAAAGGGATTTGTGTACTTTTCTGAGGAACCACTGTGTGAGGGTTATCTTACAAATCTTTTTGGGAGGAAGAGGTTGGTGGGTTGGTGTAAATGGACAAGGAAGGTTAACTTGTGCACTGTACAAGTGCATTGAAAGGTGTTAGAGTCTTAGTAGAGATTCTATGAGTCCTCAGAGAGGCCCACAGATGACTCCCCATTTCCCAAAACAGCAGGCTTTGGGCATGGTGCTTCCTTTCCCCTGGCAGTTCCCAGGTAAAGACTAAGCCACATAGAGGAATTAAGAGCCCAGTTCTTCCCCTTACAGAACCAAAGATCTAACTTAGCCAAGTTTTAATATTTGAACATTCTGAAAATCAAGAGTTCAATTTTGGAATGACCGAGTGTTTGAATTAAAATACATTCCCTTCCTTTCAGGTAGAGGTGGTCAAGGAACAGTTCAACTGAGGAAGCATGGCGATCTACTGTGCATGTGGATGGATGGGGCTGGATGGACTTGGGTTGTGGATGGATCACACCTGTGGATGGACCCTGCGTAGGATGGCTGGCTTCCCACAAGAACAGAAATTCAGTAAGATTGAATATGAGCCTTCACTACTAGGATATTTGTATTAGGTCAGCCAGGGCATTAGATTTGCACACAGAGGCAGTGCTGAGGAGTGATGCTGCCTTTGGGTGACAAGTGTGTGATGGGGAGGAGTTGGACACACTTGGTGTTTTCTATGTGGACACTGGGTCAGGAGGCTGAGACTGCAGAGCAGACTGATGAGATTAACATCAAGAAGGAGGGTTGGGGCTCCTGGTGGATCAATGGAAATGCTCAGGGGTATTTGTGGAACAGAACTCTTCGAAAAAAATAAGATGGGTTTCTGGTGAGAGAAAAAATAAGGGCCAAAATAGGCCAAATAAGGGGTATCTGGTGCAAGACAGGGTTGATACTGATGCTGCAGGAGAGCTGAGATCAGGAATGTAAGGAATCCCGAACTCCTCACCAATCAGTGTTCAGTGAAGGGTGGGTGGGGAGGAAAGTACTGTTATGTCCATTATTTTTCCATACTTTTTATTGTCTTTCTTTTAGTTTTTCATGTGTATGCATTTGGGAGTGTGCTGGAAGTAAGGCTTGAAGTTTGTTCTTTTCTCTTTCTGTCTCCTTTCCCTCTGTGTCCTTTCCTTGCAGCCTCCTTCTACTGTCTGTCATCTCTCTTATGCCCACATTCCTTGACTTCCCCTACTCTCCTCCTTCTAATCATTTTTTTCTCCATTTTCCATTCCTTCTCACGAGCTCCTTTCTCCTGAATCTGTCTCTCTGTCTTTATGTATGTGTGTATGTATGTATTTTTCTCTGTTATTCTCTCTGTTCATTTGAGTTCTCTTTCTCCATCCCTCTCTCTCCCTCCCTCAGTTTCTCTCTCTTGGCCATGGGCATGTTTCTCTCTAGTATTCTCCTAGTGGAGTCACACCTCTAGGTCTGATATTTCTACTGCGTTGGACATGGAGTCTGCCCAAGCTGGCTTTATCTGCAATCTGCTCAGTGTCAGCATGTGAAATAATTAGGGTTACACACATGAGCCTTCAGCCTTCAGTTGGTTTCTTTGTTTTTATAAGGGAATTTGTGTACTTGTGTGAGGGACAACTTACAAATGTTTGGGGAAGGAAAGGGTGTTGGTTTGGGCTGCAAGTGGAGAGTGGACAGGGAGAGAATTACATTTTCACAGTGCTAGGGGGTCAGCCCTGAGAGGTGTCTGATCTTAGTAGCGATCCTGTGAATCCCCAGAGAGGCCCTCAGCTGACACCCCCTTCCCAGAGCACCAGGCTTTGGGCATGGTGCTTCCTTTCCCCTGGCAGTTC
>NW_012267527.1:63646-65874 GCF_000151885.1 Dipodomys ordii
AGCTCTGTGGTAAGTTCTTATTAGTATGTAGCCATAGTATGGCTGTATTGTATGGAAAATTTCATTTCATGAGGCATTTCCCTGCTGATTTCCATTGTCATGAACAAATACATTCCTACCAGTATCCTGGCTACATTTGTTATCTCTTTTCTGGAGATAGAATGTCTATACTCATATATTCCTTCATGCAATATTTTTCTGTTGTTGTACAAAATGATGGGGTTTATTATGACACTTCTACACACACACACACACATACACACACACACACACACACACACACACCATTTTGATCCTATTGTCCCCTCATCACCTTCCCTTGTCTCCACTTCATACTTATCTGATTCTTCCTCCACAAAATGGTCTCTCAATTAGGTTCCTATCTTTTCATTGAACTTATCAATCTAGATTCTACATAGGAGAAAAATATGTGATATTTTCTGTCTGCCTTACTTTAACATGATGATAGCCAGTTTAATTCATTTTCCTGCATATGTCATATAATTTCATACATATTTATGGCTGAAGTAATACTCCATTGTATTAGCATGCACCTTTTTTTATCCATTCATCTGTTGATGGGCACTTAGGCTGACGTACAATAGCTGTTGTGAATTGAACCCAGATACATATTGGTATACAGGTATCTCTAGTATAGGTTGATTTTGATACATTTGGGTATATTATGTCTAACAGCCTTAATAATACACTTAATGGTTTTCACCTGAAGGGTCCTACTGTTACCAAAGTCCAGAGTTGAGATTCAAGGTGAATTCCCTTCAAATGCAGAGCTCTTCACAAAGGGACAAAGGCCAAGCACACCTTTTGATGGGGAGATGCAAAATCCACTCTTGAAGATAAGTGGGCTTTTGGGTTTTTTCCTTGTTGTTAGTATTGGGGCTTGAAGTCAGAGAACCTTGTGTGTTTTGTTGTTGTTGTTATTGTTAGTACTAGGGCTTGAACTCAGAGCTTGGTGCTCTTTCTTACCCTATACCCACTCAATACTGGTGCTCTATCACTGCAGCCACACCTCTACTTCTAGCATTCTACTGATTGATAAGAATTAATACATCCCTTTGATTTGTCTACATAGGCAGGCTTTGAACCTCAATCTTCATATCTCAGTCTCCTGAGTACCTAGATTATAGGTGTGAGCAACCAGTATCAGGCTCACGAGTATGTGTGTGTATGGGTTTATTTATTTTTATGTAGTTGTGTAAAGGAGTTTCAATTCCACAAGGTAGATTATGAATGTAATGCATCATGATCAAAGTCACCTTTCCATCCTTCTATACTGTCTTTCCCCATGACGTGAGTTTTGTGATCAGATAATATCCTTTTACTTTTCAGCAAAAGGCTTTTAGGGAGGATGGCTTATGCCCTGTCTTCTGACAATGCTTATTCCTTGATTCCTTGTCTTTTGTACTGTCCTTTTATAAACAGAAGAATTAGGTTGTCTCTGGCTATCCTCTGAAATTTGTCACAAGTATTGAAATTCTCTGGTTTACAGAGAATTCACCCACTTTGTCCCTTTACCCATTTTGTCTCTCAGTCTTGTAAGTTCATGGTACCCCATATAGTTCATCCAGCTTCCCTGAACTTCAGACCTATAGAACTAAAGTTCTTTTTTAGGCCTGTGATCGAAATAATTTCTCACATTTTCTTAAAAGAAATGTTCTCATTTCCTGCCTTATGAAATGATAATCCCTCTGTACAACACTTTAAAATTCAATGTGTGACACACACACACACATTCCTGAGAGAAAAGAATATTTCTGGTGCCACCATAGGCCTGCAAGTATACCTGTTGGTAAAGGAGAAAATACTAGGTTACTAGGACTACCCTGGGTACAAGAATCCACTTCTGCACTAATTCTCCTCACTTGGTAATTCCTCACTTGGCCACTGCATAGGTTAAAGGATCTGGCCTTCACTATGATATGTATGGGATTATCTCTGGTTTCTGTTTTAACCTCACAAGAATTTGGCAGTAGTCGCAACTTGCAGAGTGCTGAATTTGAGGAACAGAAATGTGAAACCAAACTTTAAGCTTCTCTTTCCATCAGCAGAGCCATTTCCAGGAATCAAAATGTCTGGAAGGCACATTGGCAAAGTTTGCCTGTGCATTTGTGATTGGTGAGAAGACGAGATGGCAACCCAGGTAGGGGTGCATCTTCTCAGTGACTAAAGAAGTCGCTTCAACTAGAGCATGGCTTTAGGCAGACCCC
>NW_012267527.1:65924-68726 GCF_000151885.1 Dipodomys ordii
GAGATGGCAACCCAGGTAGGGGTGCATCTTCTCAGTGACTAAAGAAGTCGCTTCAACTAGAGCATGGCTTTAGGCAGACCCCGTACTTTATACCCACGATTCGTGTCTTGCCCACCTCTCAGCAGCTCCCTCCTTCTGTTCATCCTGAGCTGTCCCACACATTGCCCCAAACAGAGACTTAGTGTCTCCCCCTCCCACCCCTTCTAACCACAATCCTCAGATTTCAGGCCCCTGTGTAGTGTCTGGCCTCACATAAGGTGTATCTCCTATTAAACACCAAGAAACGAAAAAAAGCCAAAAGCTGAGTTGTGGAGCCTAGCCTTGAGCAAAATATCTTAGGGATATTAACTGGGCCCTGAATTCAAGCCCTATGACCAGTACCAAACAACAAAAAAAGCTCAAGTGGTTGAGCTGTGGCTCAACGTGTGAAGCCTGCTTGCCTGTTTAAAAACAAGAACCCTCAAGGAGAGACACTAGGCTTTTAAGAATGAGATATGAATCCTGCACTGAAAAAATGAAACAAACAAAAGACCCAGAATAAATGAAAATGCAGGCAAGAAAAAGAGCCAATTAAAGGTTTTGAAACCAGCACCAGCATGAAAGTCCATGAGACTTGTTTGAATGTGTGCCAGTCATGCACTTGAACTGGAGTGTTTTGCTCCTGGCTAGGAGTCTACTACTCCTAGTAGTTAATTGGAGATGAGTCTCATGGACTTGCCTGCCTGAGCTGGCCTCGAACAGCAATCCTCAGGCTTCAAGCTTCTGTGTAGTGCCTTTGGCTTCCCATGGGACTCTTATCTCTTCTTAAGGACCAGAAAATAGACAAACAGAAAAAGTCATGGGGGGAAATGTCAAATTGTAGGAGCTGCAAACCTTGAGGAGGAAAAACAACTAAACTGTTAAGAAGTGAAGGAGAAAGGATGGAAATAGACCAGACTCAATCTTCCACGGGCAATGACTGGTAATTGAGATAGAGCAGCGAGGAACAGCCTTCCCACAGGCTTGGAGACTGTGTGTCAGAGCTGGGGAAGGAGCTCGGTTTTATGAAGTCTGAGCAAGGAGGCAGCTAATGAAAAAGCCACTAGGTCAAAGGCGGGGTGGGTAGGCCCACAGTGGTGGAATGCTCACAGCTGCGCTTAGAGTGATTGTCCTGCTGGAGTCAGGCATTCAGCACTTATCTTTGGTGGGTTGCTGGTATCTGTATGCACCTGGGAAAATAGGGTGGGAATCAATCCTTCATATTTCATCTTTGGATACATAAAAAGAATTGTGCTGAGAAGGGAGCAACATGTTATAGCAAGAACAAAGCAGAGTCTTATCACAAAAAAAAATAGTGGGCAGGAAGTGAGTTCAAGCCCTGGGGCCAGCACCATAAAAATAAAAAAGGCAGAATTTCACCTGTGGCTAAAGCTGTAAATCCAGTAACCTTGAGGGGTAAAAAATTAGTACAAATTGCAGGCCATGATTCCAAACCCTAGCACTAGCTCCCAAAATTTTAACATTTTTAAAAAGTCAAAATTTCTGCTTTGGCTTAAATTGTAGATTCTGCTAGTCTTGAATTAAAAAAAAAACTTAAAAATGAATAGGATGGTCAGGCCCTCACTTCAAGCCCTGCAAGTGACAAAGTGGCAGAGCAGAAGTCACTCCATCTGAGCATGATGAATGAGCTCCCTCTTTAAGACAAGGAATGTCTTACATAAGGTCTTAAACCCCTTTACAGTCTCAGCATGTCGGATTGTGGCAGGCAAGACCTGGTCCTGAGTGCAAACTTATGGTGATTCAGAAGTAGAAAGAAGTCCACTGGCCACACAGGCTGGTTGTTTTACTTTTTCAGTGCAGGTTTTATGTCTTATTCTTAAAGGCCTGGTGTCTCTCCTTGAGGGTTGTTGTTTTTCAACAGACAAGCAGGCTTCACACGTTGAGCCACAGCTCAACCACTTGAGCTTTTTTTGTTGTTGTTGTTTGGTGCTGGCCATATGTCATGCTGTTGAAAAGTATGGAGAAAGGGGGATATTGACATAGTGATGGGACCATAGATGGCCCCAAATACACTCAGCTGGGGGGAAGGGAGTAGAGAGACCCAGATGTACTTACCCTACTTCCTGTGAGCTCTGTCTCACTCTCTGATCTCACAGGTGCCATTTCTATACTCTACATGCTTATGAACCTCAGGTCCATACCCTGTGTGAACCTCTGGCCCCTTATTGGTAACATACACACATTCATAACACACACACATATACACACAAACCTCTTCCTAAGAACAAGCCTGTCAAAGTAACAACCCTAGCAATCTACTGGTAGGAAACCTAATTGAGCAACTGTGAAAGGTCAGTTTCAACATGCCAGCTTGAGTTTATTGAATATATCTCCTTTCTTTGTGTGAGCAACTTTGTAGCCAGTTGAAACAGAAAGCGGGCATTTTCATGTGGATAAAGGTGTTAGCAGGAGAGGGAGGAAATACTGTTTGTTTTCCTAAACTGTTGTGGAATGTGTGAGAATTGAAGTCTTCACTTATTAAAGTGTGAAGAATTTCTCTCATACAACCTGTTTATTTTTATTATCATTATTTTTATATTCCCTGCTTGTCCTGGGGATTAAACTCAGGGCCTGAACACTGTCCCTGAGCTTCTTCTTTATCATCAAGGCTAACGAATCTATCACTTGAGCCACAGCTGTTAAATTTTTGCTGGTTAATTTACAAATTTTTCTTCCATCCAGGGCTGGCTTCAAGCTGCAATCCTCAGATCTCAGAATCCTGAGTAGCCAGGATTACAGGCTTGTTATAATTCTACAAAAAAA
>NW_012267527.1:68776-73734 GCF_000151885.1 Dipodomys ordii
TTATTATCATTATTTTTATATTCCCTGCTTGTCCTGGGGATTAAACTCAGGGCCTGAACACTGTCCCTGAGCTTCTTCTTTATCATCAAGGCTAACGAATCTATCACTTGAGCCACAGCTGTTAAATTTTTGCTGGTTAATTTACAAATTTTTCTTCCATCCAGGGCTGGCTTCACGCTGCAATCCTCAGATCTCAGGATCCTGAGTAGCCAGGATTACAGGCTTGTTATAATTCTACAAAAAAAAAAGGATTACAGGCTTGAGCAACTAGCCCCCAGGTTCAGAGCCTGATTTTTATAGAATCTTGGTGCCTGGAGATCACTGAAGAGTATTTGAAGGCAAGGGGGCAACGTATTCCCTGGTGGGAGGAATAATGAGGATCAGTGTTGGTCCCTTAAAATATTTCATAATCCCTGGAACTCTACAGGGATTCAGTAACATGGAAAAAAGAGATTTGGTGGACATGAATATATTAAAAGGAAACTTTATCACATTATCTACGGTGGGCCTCATGATATGCTACTCAGGGTCTTTTTTATTTAAGAGAGGAATGTCTCAGGGAATGAGATGTGACAGCAGAAACAGAGTTTGGAGAGGTGCTGCTATGAGCCAAGGTATATGGGCAGACTATGTAGACATTGGAAGAGGCTCTGCTTTATATCCTCCCAAAAGGAGACTGCTCTTCGCACACCTTGATTTCCTCTGAGAGCCCATAAGAACCCTGTCGGATCCATTTTGAATTTGTCATTTCCAGAACTTGGAAATGTTGTTGTTTGGTTGTTTTATGCCACTAAATCGGTAGTCATTTGTGACAAAAGCAACAAGACACTGACACATCCATCCTTGGATCTTGCATTCCTACAATTTACTCCAGAAAACCACTAGAACCATTCCTTAATGGCATTTGTGGAGAAGAGATGCTCTTTAATGTAAGAACATTTTAGAGACCTACTATACATTGTACTTGAAGTAAGAATTACACCTGTTACTCCTCATAACAACTCTGTACTCCAGTACCACTACTACCTACACCATCAGTTCTCTATTCCTGTGTAACAAATGCTTGCAAACACTAAGCATTTATTCTCACTCAGTTTCTGGGAGTCAGGAATCCAAGAGAAGCTTAGCATGGGGGTTCTGAGTGAGGGGCTTAGGAGACAAGTGTGAAAGTTTCCACTGGGGCTAGGGTCATCTGCAGGCATGGCTGCTTCCTGCTCATGTACTCCAGTCATCAACTGGAAGTTGCAGCTCCCTGTCCTAGGGCCTTCTCCATAGACTGCTCACACATGCAATTGTTTCACCCAGAGCAAAGGGTGAAAGAGAGACAAAGAGATCTCACTGTGAGAGTAGGAGCCACTTATATGGCAATCTCAGAACTGATAGCTCTCATTTCTACCGTATTCTGCTCACTAGAACCACGAACTAGATCTGGCCACACCTGAAAAATGAAAGTGCAGATGATTATTACAGTTGGTGCAGTTTTGACCTGGGACTTACTTTGGAGTGTGTTCCTAAAGGGGACCTGTTCAGCTAATGGCTCATGGGTCTTGAAATGAAGGGACAATCTACACCTCATCTATGCTCTGTCATAACCAGTGTCTGAATGAGTCTGTGCTCAAGATACATGGTTTCAGAGAGGGTTGGGTGTGCCTGGCATAGTCTGGAACCGCCCGAAGGCTAAGGGTCACTGAGTGGGACAGGAAAAAGAAGAGCACAAGAGAAAGGTAAGGGCCCATTATTCTACCACATTGAGAATTTGGCAGTCAATAAAGAACGCTGAGGCAGGAAGATCATAAATTCCAGTACAGCTTAGGCTACATCACCCAATTCTATCTCAAAAAGGAAGGGAGGGCAAGACAAAGGGAGGAAAAATGCCATGAAGGGAAAGAAAAGGAGGAACTAGAAAAGAAAAGGAAGGGGTAAACCCAGGAAAGAAGGGAAGGAATTAAAAGAATCAATAATAGGGGAAAAGTATATGTTAGGATGTGTAAATAATCCTCAAGAATGAACCAACTATGATAAATGACAGCAACTAATTATGGAGAGTTTTAAAAGAGAAAGAAGTAGTAGGTGACAATAATTGAGAAAATGAAGTAGGGTTATGGAGGAACAACTCCCTGAGATTCTTCTGTGATTAAAATTACTGTTCTTGGGGGAGAAGGAGAGATTTTTTTTAACTAAGTCTTGCTATGTAGACCAGGTTAGACTGGAACTCACTATACAGGCCAAGTTGGCCTCACTCCCTAAATCTCCTGCCTCTGCCTTCTGCATCTGTGTGAATATAGCTTTATTTGAGTGTCTCATTTTAATGCTATTGCTGTTGTCAGTCCTGGGATCAGGACACAGGATGTGGGTGCTATCTCTGAGCTTTTTTTTTTTTTTTTTGTTTAAGGCTAGTCCTGTCCCACTTTGAAACTTGGGGCTACTTGTGGTTTTCTGGTGATTAATTGTCAAGAAGAGTCTCATGAACTTGCCTGTCAAGGCTTCCTTGAAACCCAGATCCTCAGATTTGAGTCTCTACAGTAGGTAAAATTATAGATGTAAACCACCGGTGCCCAACCCATTATTTTCCTTACAAAGACCTGTCGAGTAGAATGAGCTGTAAGCCCATAAACTATGGGTTGTCCTCTGGGAAAGACTTAGTATTTTATGCTTGGCCAACAGAGCTATATAAAATCTGTCATCTATATATACCCACTTGCACGCTGTATTATATGATTTATCATTTATTTGATTTATCATTTATCAATGTCTACCATGGAGCAAAATCTTCAGCTAGACATTTTTGTTGTGGTGTTATTGGTCATGAGGCTTGAACTCAGCCTGGGCGCTCTCCCTGCACTCTTTGACTCAAGGCTAGCATTCTACCACTTTGAGCCACAGTGCCACTTCTGCTTGTCTGGTTGTTAATTGGAGGTAAGAGTCTCACGGACTTCCCTACCCAGGCTGGCTTTAAATCACAATCTGCAGATCTCAGCCTCTTGAGTAGCTAGGATTGCAGGCGTTTTCTAGCACGCCTGGCTAGAAAACATTTATACCTATGCTAAAACTGCATGTTGGTGGCTCACATCTGTAATCCAACTACTCAGGAGGCTACAATTGATCTGAGAATTGCAGTTCAAAGCCAGTCTGTGTAGGTAAGTTTGTGAGAATCTTATCTCCAGTTTACAAGCAAAATGTCTTCAGCAAACATGGTCCAGGTGGTAAAATGGTAAGAGTGTCAGCTTTGAGCAAAAAGGCCAAGGGAGAGAATGAGGCTCTGAGTTCAAGCCCCAATACTGGCACAAAATTCAAAAACAAAAGAGACAAGTGCCAGTGTCTCATGCCTATAATCCTAGCTACTCAGGAGTCTGAGATCTGAGGATCAATGTTAAGACAGTCCAGGCAAAAAAGTCTACAAGACTCTAGTCTACAATAAACTATTCAGAAAAAGATGGAAGTAGCGCTGTGGCTCAAATGGTAGAGCCCTAGCCTTGGGAACAGAGTCTAGAGACGGTGGCCAGGACCAGAGTTCAAGCCCCAGGACTGACAATAAAGAGGAAAAAGAAAAAGAAAGTTGAGCAAAATTAGTAATAAGGGGCTGGGAAGGTGGCTCAGTGATAGAGTGCTTGCATTGCATGCATGAGGCCCTGGGTTGGATTCCTCAGCACCGCATAAACACAAAAAGCTGCAAGTAGCATTGTGACTTAAGTGGTAGAGTGCTAGCCTTAAGCTGAAGAGCTGAGGGACAGCGCTCAGGCCCAAAGTTCAGGCCCCCTGACTGCCCCCTCCCCCAAAAAGAGTAATAATAGTAATTAATAGGTGTTAATATATACCACAGTAATCAATTATCAATGATCAAAATTGAAAGAAAAATATTCACTTGGTATGTATATTATTCTCTACATATGTGTGTATATTTATATACACATATATAAACTCACATATATGTAAGTTTACATCCTTGTATATAAGCAGTTAGGTTTTTCTATATGTACATGGATGTACTTAACTATAAACAATTGTTCTTGTGTAAATATATGCATATATGTAAACATATACACATATGTAAATATATACATATACAATATACAAGCATCTTACTAGGAAAGAATCCTAACTGATGAAAGTCCCAGAATGTTTATTTACTAAAAGGTTTTGAGAGAAAAGAACTGACATATCGCCTTAAAAATAACGTGACTTGGGCTTGGAAGTTAGCTCAGTGGTAGGGTGCTTGCCTTGCATGCATGAGCCTCTGGGTTCAATTGTTCAGCACAACACAAGCAGAAAAAAGCTGAAAGTGGCACTGTAACTCAAGTGGTAGTGCACTAGACTTGAGATGAAGAACTGAGGAACAGCACCCAGACTCAGTATTCAGCCCCCATGACTGATTAAAAAAAAAGAAATAAAATAATTTGACTTTTTAAATCTGTCACCTCTTGCTGTGGAGTTGTTGTCTAAGAGGGTAGGCACGCAGACTGCATACATGCTATGTTTGGTGGTGACCCCAGGACTTTTGCAGTTTGGATTGCTCAGGTTGGGGCTGGAGGCAGATAGCTCTGCTTCTCAGTTGTCATTTTTGTTGGCTTCATCAATTCAGAAGTGGTCAAGAACTTCAGTTCCTAATGTGAATTTCCTATTATTCTTGTTATTTTTTTTTATTGTGAAAATACTGTACGGAGGGTTTACAATTGCATGGGCAAGGTAATGCGTACATTTCTTATCATTTCTTCATAGCATTGTTGCGTCCTCCTTTGTTTCCCCTTCCCATCCCTTCCATGTCTCACCCCCTCCCTTCTGCCCCCAGGCAAAGTTGTAAAGTTCGTTTTTTGACATAACCACTTGTGCATCTCATTGTTGCAATGGGTCCACTTGTATCCCTATTTGAACGATTTGTTTTTCCCCATCCCCTCCACAAATTATACCAACATCAAATACAGTGAAAACAGAGGTTATACCATGGGAGAGGGAATACAAAG
>NW_012267527.1:74003-84557 GCF_000151885.1 Dipodomys ordii
GCAGTGTCATTCTTTCTGATGGAGGCATAGAATTGCATTGTGTATATATGCCACATTTTCTTGATCCATCTACTGAGGGACATCTTGCTTGGTTCCATATCTTTTTTTTTGTTGTTCCATATCTTTTCTATGGTAAATAATGCTGCAATAAACATAGTTGTGCTGTTAGCTTTAGTATGGTCTTGTTTGGGATCATTTGGGTAAATGCCCAAAAATGGATTGCTGGGTCATAGGGGAGCTCTATGTGGAGTCTTTTGAGGAACGTCCATACTATTTTCTGAAGTAGTTGACCAAGTTTACATTCCCACCAACATGCAGTAAGGTTCCCTTCTGTCAATATCCCCTCCAGCATCTGTTGTTATTAGAGTTCTTCGTTATAGCCATTCTAACTGGGTTGAGGTAGAATCTCAATGTTGTTTTGATTTGCATTTCTTTTATGGCTACAGAGGTTGAGCATTTCTTCATGTTTCTATTGCCCATCTTTCTTTCCTCTTCAGAGAAGTTTCTCTGTAAGTCTTTACCCCACTTATTTATTAGGCAGCTCTTTGTTTGAGGATTTGTTGTTGGGGGATTTAATTTTTGAGCTCCAGGTATATTTTCGGTATAAGAACATTGTCGGTTGTACTAATGAGAATTTTTTGAGTGTGTGTCTGTGTGTCTGTGTATTTGTCTGTAGAATCCCAGCATGTTAGTTTGGGTTCAGATCCAGGAATGTCATGTTTAAATGAAGGAGGAAGAGGGTAAAATGTCTTTGCTTCCTTGTGGAGAAGGTTGTTGTGAAATGGCACTATGTGTGACAGAGGTGCTGGTTATTACTCTGTAATGACTAATGCTGATTGAAGGACTGCTTACCCTTTTCATCTTGACCACTTCAGCACCAGGCAGGCACATTTATTCTCTGTGAATGATGTGTTTTTCTGGTCTCTACAAGAGACTGCATTGCTATCCCCAGAGTGTTTTGTGAGACCATTGTAATGCAGACAGTTCTTTCAAGATTTCCACAAGCATCTGATCATTGCATAACCCTGAAAGAGTCTCAGAGAGAGAGAGGTAGCATGGTGCCTTATCTTCTTCTTTTGTTGTTGTTCTTGTTTTGTCAGTGGCAGGGGAGGGTGTTGAACTCTGGGCCTGGGTTCTGTTCCTGAGCACCACAATTCCATAGCCAACTTCCATTTGGTCAAGTGGAGATAAGCATCTCCAGGACTTTCCTGCCCAGGCTGGTTTTGAACTGCGATCCTCAGATCTTAGTCTCCTGAGTAGCTGGGATGACAGGCGGGAGCCACCATCTGACACCCAGCCTGGTATTTATTCTTTTTTTTTTTTTTTGAGACAGACTCTCACTACTTTTGCCTTGGCTGGTTCCGATCTGGAAGTACAGATACGTGGCACCAGTCCCTGAAGTGGTCCTGAAGGTCGTAAATCGTATGACTGGGGTTAATTTGTAACTCTTCCCAACTAAGAATTAATGAGCGTTGGAAATAAAACAACAACAACAAAAAATAACCCAAAAGCTCTTCCCTAGCATTCCTATGTCCCATGTTTCTTTCTCTCTCCTTCTCCCCACCCCCTTCATGAATTCTTTTGTTCATCCACAGGAGGAACTAAATCAGGGCAGGAAACCATGACAGAATAAAGGGAAGTTCTATTGTGTCTCCCCTCCTATCCCCACCAAAGCACTGGCAGGCACGCAGCCCAGCAGCCCAGCTACCAAGGAAAAGATCTGAGAATTACGGTTCAAAGCCAGCCTGGGACAGAGAAATCCATGCAACTCTTATCTCTAGTAAACCAACAAAAATCCAGAAGTAATGGTATGGCTTGAATGGTGGGGCTGTGTCCTTGAGCCAAAAGAAACTGAGTGAAAGCTCAAAGCCCTGAGCTCAAGCCCCAGAACACAAGTGTGTATGTGTGCACAAGATTGAGTACCTAGCAGTAGGTTTTACATCGAAGAATATAGTACTGGGCCTAGAAATTAGCCAGGTGCCCATGGCTCACACCTGTCATCCCAGATACTTAGGAGGCTTAGATGTGAGGATCGCAGTTCAAAGCCAGCCTGGGCAGGAAAGTCCATGAGAGTCTCATCTCCAATGAACCACCAGAGAAGCGGAAGTGGTGCTGTGGTTCAAGTGGTAGAGTGCCAGCCTTGAGCTGAAGAGCTCAGGGACAGCACCCAGGCCCTGAGTTCAATCCCCACGACTGACCAAAGAAACAACAACAACAACAAAAAAACACTCGAGTCTCACTGGACACTCTGTGGGAAATGTGGGTGGGGATGGGAGGGAGAGAGTGAGTGAAGGGGGACCCGGTCCACAAAGATGTCACTGTCACCACTCTGCATGTCACCTTTATCATAACTAAAAATAAAATCCAAAAACAAAAAATCTAAAGTAACAGGAAAGCAAAGAACAACAACCACTAAAGTCTCATTGCAAAAGCCGAAACCTGGCGGCCAGAGTAGGTTAACAGCAGATTGGGAGATGGCGCTGAAGCCAGTCAGAAAAATTGCAAGCGCTGGGCCTTTGGGTAGAATCAAAGGAAAGGTAGAAACAGCCGGGGGCAGGGGAGGGGGGTCCTCCCTCTCTCCCCCTCTGTCTCTTTCCTTTGCTCTTTCTCTCTTCCTCTCTCTCCTCTCCTCCCCACGTTTTTCTCTCTCTGCTCCCTGGCCACCATGATAAGAGATACTCTTCCTTTCAACATTCTCCCCACTGCAGTTGGTAGAAATCTCTGCAAGGAGTCAGGATAAGTCTTTCTTCCCCTGGAGTCATTCCCATCCAGCATTACATCAGAAAGACAAGTGCCCATGAATACAATGACTGGCTGTCCAGCGGAGTTTCTAGAAGGTGAGCAGGAGGCTGTGACCAGGGGATACCTGGGTGCCGCCCCAGCCACGGACTCTTTCGGAGGGGGGAGGTGAGGGTTGAAGCTGCTCCTCCCACCCAGACTTTCTGTCTTTTCCAAGTGTTAGCCGGACTCAGAGCTGCCTCGAATAAATGTGACTCTTCTTCCTGTTCCTGGAGACTTCTCGAGAGGTGGAATATTGCTTTGAGAAGAACAAGACCAGCCCCACATCAGTCCACTCTGTATCCTGATGGATAGAATGAGGACACCCCATCCAGAGCTTTGTTAAACATCTTAGGCAGACTGGGCCTTGGTGTTCACACTTGTCATCCCCACTACTCAGGAGGCTGAGATCCGAGGATCATGGTTCAAAGCGAGCCTGGGGAAGCAAAGGCCATGAGACCCTTATCTCCAGTGAGCCACCACCACACTGGATGTGAAGCTATGGATCAAGTGGAAGAGCGCCAGCCTTGAGTGAAAAAGCTCAGGGACAGCACCCAGGCCCTGAGTTCAAGCCACCGCAGAACTGACACCAAAAACAAAACAAAGGAGGAAGGACGCAGTACTTTGATGAGATCCAGCTTCGCCAAACCTCTACCCTGGCCCCTACCCACCTCAGCTTCTGCTCTGGAATTTTGCTTCCTGGGATGTTGATCTCTGAACCTCCTTTTTACCACCCTGGCTCCTGACTTTAGCCCATCTCTAGACTCGAACTCTTCCTCCCCACCCCCAAACTCCAGGTGAGGCTCTTCTCTGTTTCCAGTGAATCTTCTGGGGAGGGGGGTGTTGTTTTTGGAGAGGAGGAGCACCCATTTTGTCTTAGCTACTTCCCTTGAGTTGTGTTTTTTGGGGGAAGGGCAGAGCCCCTGGCTGGCTCTGCATAGATTTTTTTGTTCTCTTTTACAGCCAGGGGCCAACTCATTCTGAGGAAGGGTGTAGCAGCAGGGGCTAACTTTGGAATCAGGAATTTCTGATGTATTACTTACAAGGTTCAAAAATATAAATAAAAAAAGGAAAAAATTAAAGAAGAAATTACATGGGCTAACCATCCACCAGCTAGATGTGTCCTACAATGCAGTGTTCCCAACCAAGGCTCTGGGGGAGGAAAAGGATTTGGGAAAGCAAATTAACAAGTTATTCAGGCTTGGAAACTCCCTCCTTCCTTTCCTCCCTCCCTCCCTCTCTCCCTCCCTTACAACTTCCCTCCCTCCCTTCTATGACATTGAGACTTGAACTCAGGACCATGATGCTCTGACTTGGGTTTTTGACTCAAGGCTGGCACTCTAACACTTGATCCACACCACCCCTTCCAGCTTTTTGGTGGTTCCTTGGAGACAAGAGTCTCATGGACTTTCCTGCCCTGCCTGGCTTTGAACCACGATCCACAGCTCTCAGCTTCCTGGGTAGCTGGGATGATGGGCATGAGCTGCCATGTGCCCGACTGTCCTGCTTGGTTTATAAAATACTTTCAGTGCCTTAGGTGGGGGCCAGCACCCCAAGCCCAGTTCTCCTGTCCCCTCTTTCTCCTGACCCTTGCCCATCCCCTTCCATTCCCAGGCCTGTCCAAATCCAGACCCAAGGAAAGGGTTAATGAGGTCTGCTGACCAACTGCCTTTCTCATTGGTTAGCATGCATGCCAGTCACTCTGGGGCGGGGCCTTGGCTCCCAGTGGACTGCTAGCCTGGTCCTCAAGGGCTGCAGGAAAGCCTCCCCTCCCCCTCCCTGCTCCTCCCCCTCCTGCTCCACTCCATGGTCCCAGTTAGTGATTCTTGTGTGGTCGGCTGTGGAAACTGTAGATTTTGACTCTGTGCAGAAAAGCTGAAGTTTGGGCCGATGAAAGCAGGGAGATGCAGCTGCACCAGCCTCTGTGATTGCCGCTCCGTTCCTTTCTTTGATTTTTTTCCCCTTTTTTTATTTGTCAGTCCTGGGCCTTGAACTCAAGGCCTGGGCGCTGTCCCTGAGCCACAGAACCAGATTCATTGGAGATGAGAGTCTCACAGACTTTCCTGCCTGGGCTGGCCTTGAAATGCAATCCTCTAGATCTCAGCCTCCTGAGCAGCTGGGATGACAGGCGGGAGCCCCGGTGGGGGAGAGGGGGGTGGACACTGACCCCGGGGGTTGGGGGGCCACTCTAGACAGGACTGGGGACAACTCTGCAAGCCCAGGGCTGAGCCACCTGGAAATCTTGGGGATTACAAGCCCCAGCTGGGGTCCTGGGAGGAGGCCCTGAGCTGGAGGGGTGGAGGCTGGTGGGGCGGAGCTGGAGGCCAAGTACACTCCTTCCTCTTCCACTTTCTCCTCTCTTGCTTCCTCCTTCTCCTTCCTCCTTGCCCCTCCTCCTCCTTTTCCTTCCTCCTCCTCCCTCGTCCTTTTCTTCCTCCTCTACCCTCTCCTCCTCCTTCTCCCCCCTCCTCCTTTCCACCCCTCCCTTTCCTTCCACTTCTTCCTCTTTCTCCCCCTCCTTTTCCTCTAGCTCCTCCTTCTTCCTTCCCCCTCCTCCTCCCCTGTGGTGGGGGGAGGGGAGGGGCAGGGCTGGAGAGAGAGGAGGGGGCAGGGTCATTGCAAAAGAAAGCCCAAGGATCAGCAACCTCTGGCCACCATGATCAAATCCACTCCCCCCCACCCCAACCTCAGTTCCCCCATCTGTAAAATGGGTGCAAAGGGGACGCGGCCACAGAGAATCAGAAATAAAAAGGAATCACAGCCACAGAGAATTAGAAGCAAAAAGGAATAAGAGAAAGACACACAGGAATCCCTTTCTCAGGGACAAAAGCACCCCTTCAACCTCCGCTGGGGTGGTGGATTGCAAAAGGCAAAGCTGGGGCCCTGGTTGGAGAGGGGAAGGGAGGTGCGCCCACCCTGCGGGGTTGCCATGGTGATGGCAGGGATGCAGGAAAGATGGAGATACTCCAGGCCAGCTGGTGGTGAGTTACTTTGAGGGAAAAACAACAAACTTGACAGGACTGCAAGCTGGCAGAAGGCAGAGACAGGGCCCTGGGGAGAGCAGGGGTCACCCCAGTGAGGGACAGGATCAGAGGGCCCAGGATGGAGTCACAGAGCCTGGGATGGTGTCACCCCAGTAAGGGACTGGGTCCCAGGTGCTGGGCCCAGCCCTGCCTACCATAAAGTAAGGAAGAAACCAACTCTCCCAATCTCCATTTTCCATATCTCTAAAATGGGGTCGATCACCCCGAATCCAGAGATTCAAGAGGAATGAAGGCGAATAAGGTGGGAAATGTTAGCCAAGCACCCATGGCTCACATCTGTCCTCCCAGCTACCCCAGAGGCCGAAGCCAGCCCGAGCAAGAAAGTCCATGAGACTTCTATCTCCAATGAGCCAGCAAAAAGCCAGAAGTGGAGCTGTGGCTGAAGTGGTAGAGCGCCAGCCTGGAGCACAAAAGCTCAAACAGAGCCTACACCCCAAGTTCAAGCCCCAGGAGATGCACACTCTCATGCACACTTGCGTGCACACACGCATATTACAAAAAGATGATGTGAAATTTTTAGTGTGTTTATCTGAAGCTCAGGCTTAATCTTCTCAGGATCACTGTGATTTTCAGTTCACTGGGTCTTCACGTGGTGAGACTGTTCCACAAACTCAACAGAGGCCCTGGAGGGGTGCACAGCTGCCCAGGCCTACTGGTTAATGGAAAGAACTTCCTTAATAAGTTGCACAATGAGCAACAACCGGAACCATGCCTGTAGACAATTGAGCCTCAAAGTCACACCTAAGCAAACATGTTTCTGGTTGTCTGTTCAGAGACCTGTCCACTGCCCACTGCCCACGGATGGTACACAGAATTAAACAGTGTGGAACCCATTTCCTCTCCCCCAGGGCATCTCTGAACCCCTAGAAACCTTCCTTCCCGGCCAAAGCCTGGGGAAGGTTGACCAGCTCCATGGCTCCTCCTGTCCCCCCACAGGCTCAGGTCTTGAGAAACCCTGCAATCTGGAAAATTCTTGTGTGTGTGTGTGTGTGCACGCTTGTGCACTGGTCCTGGGGCGTGCATGCCGGGGCTGGCTGGCGTCGTCTCTGAGCATTTCACTCAAGGCTGGTGCTCTACCTCTTGAGTAGCAGCTCCACTTATGAATTTTTTTTCTTTTTGCTGGTTTGCTGGAGATAAGAGTCTCTGGAACTTTCCTGGCTTCGAAATGTGATGCTCCAGATCTCAGCCTCCTGAGCTGCTGGGACGATGGGTGTGAGCCTTGGGCAGTGTGGCCTGGCTTCTAAACATGGGTGAACACTTTGGAGGGAGGGAAAGGACGCCGGCCTCCACCTGGCCTCTCCCCTGTCCGGGGCTGACCTGGACGTTGTCCACAGCTTCTAGGGCGGAGGGCGAGGGCAGAGGGCGGAGGGCAGGCTGCTGCTGTTTTGGGCCCACCTTGGCCTCAGGATGTGGTCAGAGTGGACTGGGGCCAACCTTGTGATCACACCTGGGACTGAGGCCCAGTGTGGCCTCCCAGGTGTGGTGGAGGCTGGGAGGGTCCCACTGGGGTGGTGTCCCACCCCCACAGTGTGTCTTTGTGGACCAAGTGTTGTTTGTGGGTGTGTGGTGAGGGAAGGGCCCCTCCACTCTCCTCTCCCCCTGAGGGGTGGGGAGGGAGGCAGCTGCAGGGCTGGGTGTGCAAGGTTGGGCAACAGTCAGACAAGGGTGTGTACGGGTAGTGAGAAAGGCTGGGGCTGTTCTCCAAGCCCCAGGGGCCTGTGGCACACACAGAACCCACAGAGCACCCCCTCCCCTCCACCAACAGGCCAGCCCTCCCCCAGCCTGGAGGGCCCAGCCCCAGGGTTGCCCTCTCTCCTGACAAGGGCAGTCAGGGGCGGGTGCAGTGGTCTCCTGGCCTGGATCTTGACTGGGGGCCGGTCCTCCGTCTCTCCTCCTCCTCCCCTGGCCTCTGTGAGGCGAGGCTCCAGACCTGATCTTCCAGCTGGCTCTGCTGCTCCAGGAAATAGCTTGAGGCTCCAGCCTGCTCGGCCCTAGGCCCTACTTCTCCATTTGCACAGACAAATACAAACAATACAATGGAACACAAACATAAATAACCACCAGGAGAATCCAGTCCCTGTTTTCCCTCCCACCAACCCCACCCTAGGAGTGGTGGAGGGAGGGAGAGAGGGAGGGAGGGAAAGAGGGAGGGAAGAGGGCTGGGACACAAACCCACTCAACCTCTGGCTATTGTTCTCCAGCTCAGAAACCGACTCAAACCTGCCAGAACTGGATCTGGTGACTGTTGTGTTGGTTTCAACCTTTTGTGGTGAGGGCCTTTAGAGCCTCCCAGGGCCTGGCCCTACCACCTGCTCCCGCCCTCCCCACCCCGCCCCAGTTTACTGTTTATTTATTTATTTATTTTGCCCCTCTTAGCCCAAGGCTCCCCCATCCCCCACCCTAGCCCCACCACACAGACCCTCCAATTCCTTCTTTCTTCTTTTAAATGGGCTTAGGTTGTAAACTTGGTGCTTCTGTTGTATTCACCATGGAGTTTGGTTTTGCTCAAAGGATATAGTACCCCAAAAGTCTTTATGGGGGGGCTTGAGGGGTTGATTAAGGAGCTTAAACTCAGCGCCTGGGCACAGTCCCTGAGGTTTTGGGCTCAAGGCTGGCCCTCCACCATTTGATCCGTAGCTCCACTTCGGCTTTTTGGTGGTTTCCTAGAGATAAGAGTTTTTACAGACTTTCCTGCCTGCCCGGGCAGGAAAGTCCATGAGACTCTAATTTCCAGGGAACCACCAGAAAACTGAAAGTGGAACTGTGGCTCAAGTGGTAAAGCACCAGCCTTGAGTGAAAGAGCTCAGGGACAGCACCCAGGCCCTGAGTTCAAGACCCAGGACGGGCACAAAAACAGAATGGAGAAAAAGACCTGGAGGGGTTGAAGGGAGGGGGCTTACACTGCACATTTATTTCTCTTCTGCAACTGTACTTAGGAGCCCAGATCCCTGTGGCTTCGCAGGATGGGGGTGGGGCCAGGGCAGGAACATTCCGATCTTTGGGCAGTGGGGCAGAGGCCAGACATGGTGGAAGATGGCCTGCTTCATCTCCAGATGACGGGGAGGGGGAGGAGGAGGAGGAGGAGCAGGAGGAGGAAGAGGTAGTGGTGGAGGAGGTAGAGGAGGAGGGGGGAGGAAGAAGAGGGAGGAGGTGGAGGTGGAGGAGGAAGTAGAAGAGAATGAGAGGAGGAGAAGAGGATGAAGAAGAGGAAGAGGAGATGGAGGAAAAAAGAGGAGAAGGAGGAGAGGAGGAAGAGGATGGAAGGAGAAGGAGAGGTGGAGGAAGGGAGGAGGAGGAGATGGAGGAGGAGATGGAGGTGAAGAAGAGGAAGAGGAGATGGAGGAGGAGGAGGGGAGGAATGGAAGAAGAGGAGGGGGTAAGTGGAGGTGGTGGAGGAGGATGAGAGGAGGAGGAGAGGAAGTAAGGAGGGGAGGAGGAGGGGAGGAGGAGGACTATTTCAGGATGAGTGTTTTCACTTTGAGGTCTGCTGTCAGCGGAGTGGAGCTGGCATGGCTGGCGGCCTGTGGCCCTGAGGCCTCTCGGGCTCCCTCTGCTGGCCGGTCCATGAGAGACAAGGCTCCCAGCCTCTGAGTACTTGGATTATTTCCCACCCATCATTGCCCAAAGGCTCCGAGGTGGGGTTGGGTTGCTAGGGTCTGGGCCCAGGAACAGGCGTGGGGTTAAACTATCGCTGAAACTAGGAGAGGTTCGCCCTAAAGATCAGCACCCTAAAGATCAGCACCAAGAAGAAAGCAACAACCAAGAACTGTGGTTTCTCCTCTGTGAACCAACAAAAAAAATCCAGAGTGAGCTTGCTCGCTTAAACATTGAATTTCCAAGAAGCCTTAAGGAAGCACTGGGGGAGGGGTGTGGCAGTGGATCCCCAAATCTACTTTCATAGTAGGTGAGTCCTGTCACTGCTGGGGCTCAGAGATTCCAGATTCTGCTGGTCCTCAATGGCTCACACCAGTCATTCCAGCTACTCAGGAGGCTGAGATCTGAGGATTGCGGTTCAAAACCAGCCCAGGCAGGAAAGTCTGTGAGACACTGATCTCCAGTGAACCACCAGAAAACTGGAAGTGGCACTGTGGCTCAAGTGGTAGAGTGCCAGCCTTGAATGAAAGAGCTCAGGGACAGTGCCCAGGCCCTGAGTTCAACCCCCCCCCCAACAAAAGGTCCTTTATTCTTGGCTAAATGGTGATTGTGGTTGTGTTAACCACCTCTTGGCACTATACCTGGCAAAAATAACAAGTAAGCAGGGAGTATTTGTTGGGCAGATCAGTGAAACTGAAATCCCAGTTCTCTGGCTCCACTGCAGATTCCTCCAGACCACGTGACCATGGCATGGTCTCCCCTTCCTCTCCCGTGCCGCTGCCCCCCACCCCCCCCCACTCCTCACCATGATTAGATCTGGGTCCTCATTTGTCTGCCCGCAGGGTGGAGTACATCCTTGTGTTTTATCCCCTAAAACAACGATCACTTAATTCTCTTTTCTCAGCAGTAGTCTTTGAATAAGTCTGCACCCTGTTTCTGAATTTCTTTGTGTGTGTGTGCACATGTATGCATGCACATGTGCATGCACCCATGCACACACATATTGGTACTATCCTTGGGGCTTAAACTCAGGGCCTGATGCTGTCCCTGTGCTCTGTCTGCTCAAGGCAGCCGAGTGCTCTACCATTTGGGCCACAACTCCACTTTTGGTTTGTGTGTTTGCTTAATTTGAGATGGT
>NW_012267527.1:86658-89356 GCF_000151885.1 Dipodomys ordii
GAGCCCTGCTTTTTTCTTCCCTCTCCCCCTTCCCCTCCCTATTCTCCTCCCTCCTGGTCCTCCCCCTCTCCCCCCACAGCTAGGATGCTGTGATTGCCTGTGGGAAGGATGGGGTGGGAAACTTCCAGAAGGAATGTAGACAAGGGAGGCTGGGACAAACTCTGCTAACCGCTTCCTGCTACCACCAAGTGCCCAAGTGCTTCCTGCTTGCTCACTAGCCTCAATTCTACTATTCAGAGATGCCTGACCTGACCCTCCATGACCCTTGACCTCCCAGGCCTGGTGATCTGTCTCCACTCCCAGCCCCAGGGCTGCAGGGATTCCTGCCTGGCCGCATTCCTCTGAACCTGTCTGTCCACTCAGATCACCCCAGTCAAAGTTGGTTTAACTCCCTCAATGGCTAGGAGGAGCCTGCTCATGCCTGTCACCCCAGCTACTCAGGAGGCTGAGATCTGAGGATCCTGGTTCAAAGCCAGCCCAGGCAGGGAAGCCTGTGAGACTCTTACCACAAAAGAACCAGCAAAAAGCTGGAAGTGGCACTGTGGCTCAAGTGGTAGAGCACTCACCTTGAGCTGAATTGCTGAGGGACAGCGCCCAGGCCCTGAGTTCAAGCCCCATGACCTATCAAAACCATAAAAAAAAAAAAAAAAGCTGTTGACTGTGAGTGGACTCATGTCTGCCCAAAAACTTGCGGCCTCAAATGCACTTAACACAGTGAGGAAACTGAGCCACAGAGGGAGGCAGAATAAAGGAAGAACAGGAAAACCATTCCAACAAACCAGATCAACTCCAGTGGAGAGAGGGGAGGTACGCCATGGGGGCCTGGGACAGGGGGCCTGGGATGGATAGCCTGGGACCTGGGTAGGGAGGGAGCTGGGACAGGGGGTCTGGTGCAGTGGCGCTGAGCTGGTCCGGGCCTAAACAGGGTGGAGGCTGGGATACGGGGGTCCCAGGGAGATGGAAAGCCTCGGGGTTCAGGGTACAGGACTGGGGGACCAGCGCCTGGGAACAGCTTTCACCTTCCTCCACCAAGGACACAGGATGACTCCAGTCAGACCCAGGAAAGGTCCTCTGGTGCCTGGACACCTCTGTGCACCGAACCCCACATCCAAGACCCCTGGACACCTCTTCACCCCACATACAAAGGCTCTGGACACCTCTGCACCTAACCCCATATCCAAGGCGCCCAAGACCCACCCATAGCCGCCTGGGGCTCTGAACCCAGGAACTGGGCGATTGCTTCCTATCTTTAGACAAACCAACTTCAAGCGAAGTGTGTCCTCCTCCTGTCTATCCTCCTCCTGTCTGTCCTACTGTCCATCCTCCTCCTGCCGGTCCTCCTCCTGTCAGTCCTCCTGTCCGTCCTTCTCCTGTTCATCCTCATGTTGATACTCCTATTGGTCCTGCTGTCGGTCCTTCTCCTATCAGTCCTCCTTCTGTTCATCCTCCTGTTGGGCCTCCTACTGTCGGTCCTGCTGTTGGTCCTCCTCCTGCTGGTCCTCCTGTTGGTCCTCCCCACACAGAAGCACTGCTGTCTCCACGTAAAGCAGTCTTCCGGCCATCTCCACCCTGCCAGCATGGGGTCTTCTGTTCCTGTCTGTGCACAGGGCCTGCAGTTACATCCAGGGTCTGGTGAGGTGCAGCAAGGTCCCTGGCCCTCATTTGTTGGAGTGCTGGGATGAATCCTTTGCTGGAATTTACTGGAAAATGCCAGGAAGTGCATCTAGCTATGGTTTAGGAGAGCCAGGGACAGGCCTGGCTGTAAGCCGGCTGGCGAGTGATCGGCCTGGCCTCACATCCACCAGTGATACATCAGCTTGGTTGAATTTGGGTGGGCGATTGATGGGCCTGAGTGCACATCGGCTGGCAGTTGATCGGCCTGGCTGCATATTGGCCAGGGATTGATCAGCCTCAGTGCACATCAGCCAGTGATTGATCGGCCTGGGTGCATATCGGCCAGCTATTGACCAGCCTGGTCTCACATCAGCAGGCAATTGATCAGCCTGGTCACCCTTTTTCACCGGTTTTGAAGGAAGCCGATGGGATGGACAGGGCAGGACCCAGGAAGGAGCTGGATGTCTGCACAGAGAGCAGGCGGGGGTCTCTCCTGCACATGAGAACACGAGTTCGCAGCCTGCAGAGAGCATGCAGCAAATGGACTCTGGTGTAGACAATGGAGGGTCTGCACTGCCAACCCAGCTGGGGCAGGAAGGCAAGGATGGCTCGACCCCGAACCAAGGCCCGCACCGTGGAGTGCTGCGGCTGTGCGCATGTGTGCCCACGGCCCGGGGAAGTGAGGCGGGATGGAAAAACGCATGCGTGCCTGCGGGCTGGGCAGTGAGGCAGGAATGCGCATGTGTGTCGTCGGCCAGGTGGTGAGACAGGAGGGGAATGCGCATGCGTGCCCATGGCCAGGGCTGTGCTTGTCCATCTGAATCAAGAGGCAGGAAAGGAACACACATGTGCGGCCTGGGAAGGCAGAGTTAAGAAAAACCCTTATACGGAGGGGAGGAGACAAGATGGCGGAGGAGAAGCTGGAATCTGAACAAGCTCTCGCATAGAAAGCAGTTTTAGAGGTCCAGTGAACAGTCCCAAGCCAGAGAAACACACCAAGTGTGCCATCACAGGACAGAGTGCTAGACAGGAGAGGGAGAGCCAAGGCAAGAAGACACATCTGATCGCTAGCCAGCAGCCGCCG
>NW_012267527.1:90049-91885 GCF_000151885.1 Dipodomys ordii
GAAGGGTAAACAAAGGAGGAGGCTGCAATGCTTGGTAAGAAATGTACGCATTATCCTGGCCATGCAATTGTAACCCCTCTGTACAGTATTTTCACAAATAAAAAAAAATACACCGTGATTATAAAAAAAAAAAAAGAAAAACCCTTATACCTAAAATCAGTTCCCAAAGGAAGCAAAGGGTATACACCATGTCTGTCCTTACACGTCTGAGATACAGTGTGTGTGAAAAGAAAATGCACTTCTTTGAAGATAGCAGGAAAGAGGGGGGGCAGGGGGAGGTCTGAGTGGAACATACTGGGGCTTCTTTCTTTCTTTTTGTCAATACTGGTGTATGAACTCAGGGCCTGGGTGCTGTCCCTGATCTCTTTCACTCAAGGCTGGAGTGAACAGCTCCACTTCCAGTTTTCTGGGTTCACTGGAGATTAGAGTCTCACAGACTTTCCTGCCCAGGCTGGCTTTGAACTCTGATCCTCAGATCTCAGCCTTTTGAGTCACTGGGATGACAGGTGTGAGCACTGTCTGGCTTGTTGGCCATTTTTGAGGTAGACTCTCACTTTATGTCCAGGCCAGCAGGGACTGTGATCCTCCTGTCATCCTGTCTCCCTCTGCTCACTGCCCCCAGCCATGCACTTCCCCCTAGCTGGAACAGCACACACCACCAAGCCCCCCCATAAGGTTAAGATGGTGTCTTGAGACCCTGTTCTCTTCCCTGGGCTGGCCTTGAACCATAACTTTCTCCAATCTTTGTCTCCCAAGTAGCTAGGATTACAGGCTTGAGCCACCACATCTACTCCAGCTCCTTTTGATGTTTTTTGAGACATGGTTTCACTACAGAGCCTGGGTTGTCTTTAAAACTACGACTTGAAAGCCAGAGATGTGTGTTGAGTGTGAGAACAACCTCCTCGCAAGTGGGAGGCCCTGCGTTCAGATCTGAGCGTAGAGAATCCCGAAGAAGAAAGGAAGGAGTAATGGAAGGGGGTTCAAGAGAGACACAGAAAGACAGAGAGAACATATTGAACTGAAGGCATTGGCTCAAGTGGCAGAAATCACCAAAACCACCTTCATGGAAATATAGAATTTCTTGACAATAATTTATCTTCTGCACTTGACATCATTATTTAGGACTTGTTATGCTTTAAAAAGTTATTTCAAAGCTGGGTGCCAGTGGCTCATGCCTGTCATCCCAGTTTCTCAGGAGCCTGAGATCTGAAGATCGAGGTTCAAAGCCAGCCCAGGCTGGAAAATCTATGAGACTCTGATCTCCAATGAACCACCAGAAAACCGGAAGTGGAGCTGTGGCTTAAGTGGTAGAGCACCAGCCTTGAGCTGAAGAGCTGAGGGACAGCACCCAGTCCCAGAGTTCAAAACCCAGGAGCAGCACACAGACACAGACACAGACACACACACACACACACACACACGTGTGCACGAACGCACACACATACACACATGCAGAGTTACCTCCATTTAGGAAGTTCATTGTGTCAGTGGTAGTGGTGAAAACTTTGAGGAAAGTATCCATCAGTGGTGCTTTAGCTTAACCATGCTGCCCCCTGCTGGGCGCTCCAGAGCACTGTGGATTCTAAAGCCCTGAGATGATAAGGTTCTTGGGGTGCAGATCCCCATAGCTGTGGGGCGCATGCTTGCTGACTGCACCTAAGAAGTACCCCCCACCATCCTGTGACTCCTCAGCCCAGGCTTTGCCACCCACCCTCGCTGGCAGTTAATGGGTTGAAGTTTTTCTCATGTTCCTCCCTAGCTCTCAGGAGTCACTAGTCCCATTCCAAAAACGTTCCTTTTTTTAAAATTATTATTTTTATTTTTTGTGAACATACT
>NW_012267527.1:94034-94728 GCF_000151885.1 Dipodomys ordii
AACCCAGGGCCTCAGGCATGCAAGGTAAGCACTCTACCTCTGAGCCACCTTCCCAGCCCGAGGCATTATAACTTTCAAGGCCTCATGTTGAGGGGTAGAGCGCAGCTAGAGGTGGGGTGTATAGCAGATCACTCTCCTCCACAGGCCCATGGTTTTCAGGGCCCATATTTGGTCACTTTGGGGTTATACAGAACATTCTCTGTGCTTTACCATCTCTGCGTTTCCACACTATTTATCTGTCTCTTTTCATGAGTCTGACTTCCAACCCAGACTGAAACTCAGAGGTTAGGAACTGAGTGTCCGTTGTGTGTGTCAGTCCTGGGGCTTGAACTCAGGACCTGGGCACTGTCCCTGAGCTTCTTTGGCTCAGTGCTAGTGCTCTACCACTTGAGCCACAGCACCACTTCCAGCTTTTTTGTAATTTATTGGAGACAAGTGTCTTACGGGCTTTCCTGCCTGGGCTGGCTTTGAACCATGATCCTCAGATCTCAGCCTCCTGAGTAGCTGGGATGACAGGTGTGACCCATGGTACCCGGCTCAAGAGCTCGGTTTTCTAATCTCTGTATCCCGAAGACCTGGCAGTGTTGAGTGCAGGGGCAGCCTTCCCTGAGGGAGGCCTTTAGGTTAGAATTTGTTCACAGTGAGCTTCCGCTCTTTCTTCTCCATGGTGAGTAGCCTTAACTCAGGACAGCAC
>NW_012267527.1:95289-99427 GCF_000151885.1 Dipodomys ordii
TTGAGCTAAAGAGCTGAGGGACAGTGTCCAGGCCGAGTTCAAGCCCCATGACTGACAATAAATAAATAAATTCAATAAATAAATTATTAAATAAAAAATTAAACAGAAAGGACACAAGGCACTGGTGGCTCATGTCTGTCACCCTACTACCAGGAAGTTGAGATCTGAGGATGGAGGTTCAAAGCCAGGCCAGGCAGCAAAGTCCACGAGACGCTTATCTCCAGTGAGCCAGCAAAACCTGGAAGTGGAGCTGTGGCTCAGGTGGTAGAGTACCAGCCTTGAGTGAAAAAAGAAGCTCAGGGTGAGCATTCAGGTGCTCAGGTCAAGCCCTAGGACTGACAAGAAAAAAAATCAAATAGAAGATAATTAATAAGGGAAAATGAAGGTCCCCCTAAGAAAAAGGTGTCAGATGAAATTCAGAGGTACAGACAGCCCTAGTCTAATACAAGGGAGGGGGGATGTGGGGGGAAGAACAGGAAGGATGAGAGGGAGAAGGAGGGAGGGAGGAAGGGAAGGAAAGTGAGGGAGCAAAGAGAAGAAGAGGAGGAAGAGGAGGGAGGGATGGAAGAAAAGGAAGAGATATATAGAGGTAGATGAGAGATGGATGGGTGGATGGATAGGAGCAGAATGCAGAGAGCGAAGGGAGGGAGGGATTTTTCTTGTAGGTGACCAGGTAGAGGATGCAGCCCTGGGGAGTTGTGTTAGCAGCACTGGTGCCTCTTCCTGGCCGCTATGTTCCCAGAGCTGGCGTGGTGGCCGCACAGACATGGGAAGGCCTGCGGAGGTGGGCCCACCGGCTCACCGTAGAAATAACCAGTTTGTTGTTCTTGTGAGCTAAGAAGAATAAGATTATTAGGAAATAACATGAATTACATGAATAATATGAATATGAATTATTGGAAAAGTTCAACTGAACACTTGCAGTCCATTGACTTTAACAAATTTTATTGTGGGGCCAGGAAGGTGGCTCAGTGGTACAGTGCTCGCCTAGCATGCATGAGGCCCTGGGTTCAATTCCTCAAGACCATATACACAGAAAAAGCTGGAGGTCGTGCTGTGGTTCACGTGTTAGAGTGCTAGTTTTGAGCAGAAGCAGCAGTCCTGAGTTCAGGCCCCAGGACTGGAAACAAAACAAAACATCCAAAAATTTACTGATGATGTGACATGCAGAGGGGTGACAGTGACATCATTCAGGTCATGAGCGCATTTCTTTGTGGATCATGTCCCCCCTTCCCTCACTCTCTCCCCCAGCTTTTCCCTCCTGTCCCCACTCACAAGTGATAGAGTTCATTCTCCACATGGTGTTCAGTGAGGTCCACGGCTGCCTTGATTCCCCTTCTGTCCCCCCATTTCTATGCCTCCCTCACCCAAAGACAGAGAAACCCACACAGGAGACCAGAGATAAGCAAGCAAAAGTGAAGAAAAATCCTCTTTCCATTTCTACTCTATTTTTTTTTTAAGTAAATGACATGCAGCTCACCAAGGTGAATAACGTGTCAAAGACACATGGAGAGCACACACCGAAGTTCAGCCAGGGAATAATGTGGGCACATCTGGACTCAGACACCATTCTCTTGCATGCATGTATGTGTGTGCATGTGGACGCATGGGTGGGCACACATGGATGCGCAATGGGCACACATGCACATTGCACACACATGCATATATGTGCACGCACAATGCACGCACACGCACACACACGTGTACAGGCGGGAATTCCTGGCAGGACCGGGGTTTGGAGCCAGCCTCCAGCTTGCTCTGCAGGCCCTCCACTGCCCACGCCCTCAACCCACACTGCCTGAGTTAAGGTGTTCATTTGTCCATCAGCAAGCCAGTCACACCAAGCTGCCCCGGGTGGGTGCCTTCCCGCCTGTGGCCACGAGGGGTTACCCGAGGGTAGAGACAACTCCAGGGTGTATTCCCAGAGCATGGCCAGGTGGGATTCGATCAGAAGCTCCAGGCCCCTCGTCTGCCTCCCGTGGGTGGGGCGGGAGTCGGGGGGTGGCCTCAGGGTGTGGGTTGTGCACAGGTGGCATTGATCCCCTGGCTGTGGAGGCCTAGCTGCCTCACACAGATACAGACACACAGACATAGACAGATACACACACACATGCCCAGGCATCTCTGCCCCCCCAGGCCCAGGCCCATGTTTGAAATGCAGACTGTCATGTGAGGAGGCCGGTATGCAGTTTGTGTGCACTGCCCCTCTGCCCACGGGCACTGAGGGGCCGGTGGGTGGGCGGGGCTGGGTCCAGGAAAGACCCCCCAGAGATGGCAGTAGAAGCAAGGGGGTCTCCCTGTGTCCTTATCCCCATCGGTCTATCTACCCATCCATCATCCATCCACCCATCCATCCACTTACCATCCATCCACCCATCCATCCACCCGCCATCCATCCACCCATCCATCCATCCATCCACCCACCCATCTATCCATCCATCCACCCATCCGTCTATCCACCCATCCATCCATCCATCCATCCATCCATCTACCCAATCCATCATCCACCCACCCATCCATCTTCCATACATCCACCATTCATTTATCTATCTACTCATCTGTCCATCCATATGTATGTAGCTGTCCTTTATCATTTATCCACTTTCAATCATGTATCATCTATCATCTATCTCTTATCAATCATCTACAATTTATCCAGTCTATCAATCATATTATCTACTTCCCTCCCTCTCTCCCCTCTTCCTTTCTTTTCTTCCCTTCCTCCCTCCCTTCTGTTCTCTCCAGCTCTCACCCATCTCTTGTCTGTGTCTGTCTGTCTTTCTGTCACCTGTGGAGTTGGTTCTTGTGACTACAGAGTTTGGCAGCTGGGATCCTGCCAGTGGCAGTGGGGTGGGTGGTTGTGGTGGGTGTTGTGTCTGGAGGCTGGGGGGTGGTCTGCTGCCCCCTGCTGGCCTCCCTGCCTCGGTGGATCCGGTTCTCCTCCCAGCTGTAGTGACTTGCAACCCCTGTGTGGCGTGATGCTGTGGCTGCACTGGGCTGTGCATGAAGAACTCATCTTCTGTGAAAGTGCTTCCCACATGGACTCTGGGCATGACCAGGCCCCTTGACACTGGCATACCAGCAGAGCTGGGAGTGTGCACAGCAAACCCTCCGTCTCCCTGCCCAGAAAGCCATGAGTGGCCACGTGGTTCTGAATAAGTCTGTGACACGCTTGCACTTGAGTATTGTAAAAGTCAAGGATTCGGCCCTGTGTCCCTTCTGGAGGCCTTGGACAGGGAAGGCAATGAAGAAAGCACACGTGAGGTGAAATACGGAAGCATCAGGTATTGTTTATTACCAGTACTGGGATTTGAACCAAGAACCCTGTGTTTGCTAGGCAGACGCCCCACAAACTTGAGCCCCACTTCCCATCTCCTTTCACAACAGTGTTGTGAAAGCCCCACACCTACACTCCTAGCCAGCCTCAGGCCTCCTTCTTCCTCACTCAAGACTTCTGTCTGGCTGAGATTATAGATGTTAACCACCATGCTTGCATTGTCCATTGGGATGAGGGTCTCTGTAATTTTTTTGTTTTTTGGGCCCAGGCTGGCTTTGAACTATAATCTTCCCAACTGCCCAGAACCGGATTTGTTTGGACGTCTTCGTGTTACTGAGCAATGGAGATTCAAGAGGATGACGTGAGTGTTCTTAGGAGGAGGCAGGGGGCACAGTGCTCGTGTGGGGTGTATGGGGCCTTACACGAATCTCGGCTCATGCAAGAAGTGGCCAGGGTGAAGGCAAGCAGATGGCGGAAGCTCAGAGCAGGCCTTCGGGAAGGAAGTGGCGCTGTGGCTCAAGGGGTAGAGCACCAGCCTTTGGCCGAAAGAGCTCAGGGACAGCGCCTAGGCCCCAAGTTCAAGCCCCAGGACTGGCACAGACAAAGAAAAAAAGGAAAATTAAAAAAGAAATAACGAAGCTAAATCACAGCGAAGACGTGCCACGAGGCATAACAACATCTGCCTCGTGTTATTTCTGTCACGGAAGCCATAAGGAAGCTTTGAAATTTCCTTTTGCTCCCTTTTCCTTTATTTTTTCCTTTTCCTTAAACAAACAAGGCACCTGCCTCCCCACAGCCAGCGCCACCTGCCCCGCGCTCAGCTCTGCAGAGGACATGGTCGGGGAATTGAAGGAAGGCATA
>NW_012267527.1:99870-109394 GCF_000151885.1 Dipodomys ordii
ACCTCGATCATTGGATCTCAGCCTCCTGAGTAGTTGGGATGGCAGGCATGAGCCACTGCGCCCCGCCTGCTTCATCTTGTTTTGGATGCAGAATCCAGGCACTGTTGGCTGGTGGTGCACCTAAGCTAACCCTGGCTAGGTTTCTCCGTCCCTGCATTTTCTCCTTCACCTCTGTGCCAGTCCCTGGGATCTGGAATTATCCTGCCACAGAACCTCTTCATCTGTTCCTCAGTCATCTGCCTCCCCAGCCTGCCTTCAGTGCCCATTCCCTGGCTCTGCTCCACTGGAGTTTGTGGTGATATTATCTTCCTCCTCCTCCAGCTTTGGGCCCCACCACATGCCAAGCACTGAACTCCTGGACGCTGAGCTCTGCCACGAACCCTTCCTTCATCCTCCAGCCTCTGCCGACTTCATTTGATTCTTGCCACACCGTTGGTAATTCTCTATCTGAAATCGCTTCCAGTCCCGCAGATCTTTGCAAAGATCCTTCTGGAATAAAATGTGGTTAAATGGCCACTTCATTTTGGTTTCATTTCTCCACTTGGCTTAACAACAACAACAACAAAAAAGCCAGTCCTAGGGGCTCACGCCTGTCATCCCAGCCACTCAGGAGGCTGAGATCTGAGGATTGTGGTTCAAAGCCAGCCTGGGCAGCAAAGTCATGAGACTCATCTCCAATGGACAACCAGAAAACTGGAAGTGGAGCTGAGGCTCAAGTGGTAGAGCACCCAGGTCCTGAGTTCAAGCCCCAGGATAGGTATACTGTACACACACACACACACACACACACACACACACACACACTCAGATGAGATTTCAGCCCTCATGGAGTGGCAGTGTCTGCTCCTGCCAGTTAACACCATCGTTTTCCCTTTTGTCTCGGACGATGGTGTTTTGCACATGGCACCATTAGACCAGGGGTGAGCTGGAATTGTCCTCTCACCGGCCAGCCCCGGCACCTTGCAGTGGATGTTCTGTGGACTCCTTCCTGTGTGTTCTGGTGCCTTCTTGAACAACTCCTTGAATGACCTCCCACGGTATTTGTCAGCTCCAGTCAACCACCTCTGCAGGCCAGGTCAGCCAGTGGACCAAACCTTTCTCCTCCAAGGAGAGAGAAGTAAAACGTCAGAACACTACATATTGCTCACAGGGTGGGAATATTAAAAAAAAAATTAGGTTATCATAGACTGTCCTTGGAAAATTCTGTAGCCCCAATTCTGACCTGAGCCAAACCATCTGGAAAAAACACTTCTCTACACGATCTTCCTCCCTGGACATGGCCCGTCAATACATACCGTATCATACACAATATATAGTATATATTACATATACTTTGTACTATTTAATATAAGTTATTTAAGTATAACACATGTATAATGTATAATATGTATATATTATATAATATATAAACAGTATATTTAAATAACATTTAGACTATAACATATTTAAATATATATTTAAATTATATATTATTTAAATATGTATATATTTAAATATATTATATTTACTATATTAAATATAATCATATTTATGCATATATACATATATGTGTATATATAGACATATCTATATAGATATCTATATTTATGTCTATATCTAATATCTACAGATCTAGATCTATCTATCTATCTATCTATTTACCTATCTATCTATCTACAAGTCTTTGCTCACTTGGGCTTGAATCTTTGTATCCTCTGGAAGGTTCTGGAGCTTTCGAGATGTCTGAGGAGAGGCTGATGTGGGATTGTCCCCATGTGTGGATGGAGTTGGGGTGTGGAGAAGTGCAGTGGCCCCTGGTCCCCCAGCAGCACACACCGGGGTCTTCTGCCTGGGAATAGCCCCTGGTTGGACCGGGATGCACGTGCATGTGCACACACACAAACACACACACACACACACAAACACACACGGCTCCTCAGAGAGCGTTCTCTAGTTCCTGGTAGACTTTAGGAAGGCATCCATTGGTCTCCACGTGTAGAATGTTGTTTGACTTAAAAGCGTGTGTTCTCCTTTGCATCTCTCCCGCTGTCCTCCAACCAACCAGGTGTAAGGCAGGGCACTCAGAGCAGTCAGCCGCCTGCACACGGGCCCTGGTTAAAGCCCAGCAAACTCACCATCAGGAGAATGGAGGCAAGGCAGCCTCGCCATGGCTGTGAAGCTTGTTTGTATAGTGCATGTCAAAAATGACCTGGAGGATGAGGTCTTAAATGCAAAAGCTTTATGGGTGCTTGGGGGCAAAATAACAATAAGAATAACAATAACAATAGCACAAACATAATAATACTAATAACAACAACAATAATAATTACAATAAATGAAATAACACTCCCCCAAATGAGACCGTGAGATGTTCAAATGCTACTTATATCTTTTGCTTTATGCACTCTCCAAATGTAATTTGAGAAAATATGCAATTATTCTCTTTTTTTAAATCTTTGGTTGATTGTGGGTCTTGAACTCAAGACCCCGGATGCTGTCCCTGAGCTTTTCTGCTCAGGGATGGAGCTCTACCACTTGAGCCACAACTCTGCTTTTGGCTTTTTGAGTGGTTCATTGGAGGGATAAGGATCTCACAGACTTTTCCTGCCTGGGCTGGCTTCTAGCCATGATCCTCAGCTCTCAGCCTCCTGAGTCGCTGGGATGACAGGCAGGAGCCACCAGCGCCTGGCTGTATACCATAATTATTTAGAAGCTACTAGAATAAAAAATGCAAGGAAAGGAATTGACTATTCTAGAAATCTCAGGTTGAGGAAAAGTGCACGCTAGGGAAGTGCTGTACACACAGCTCCTTGGGCTTTTGAAACAGGCCTTTCTGGATACCTCCGGCTGTCCTTGAACTTGATATTCCCCCGGCATGCTGGGACTACAGAGGTGTACCACGACATTTGGCAAACAACATCTGTATTTAACGACCTAGTCGTCAGCCTGAGCTCTAACTAGGGCTGTTTTCTCTAGTGAAGCCGCTCTTAACTCCCTCCTTCCCTTCCTCTACTACCACCACCATTACGTGTGAGAACCATGTTCTTCAGTAAGACAAGAATTGTGTCCTCCTAAAAAGAGTCCTTTGTTGGGGCTGCTACCATCATCACCGCAAATGGTACATGTACGTCACAAAGTTCCTAGAGAGAGAGATTGGGTCACGCAGCCCATGAACGGACACAGAATTTAAGTGGCCGGCTGCCAGCCTTCAGAAAAGCCAAGTGAGGGCGTTCGAGGCTCTGGGTTCAAATCCTGATACTCACTCTCGTACACACACACACACACACACACACACTAACACACACACAACTTAGAGAAGAACATAGGTTTAAGATGACCTCATATGTGACAATGATTCATTTTCTTTGCAGGTTTCCATGCACATCTATAGACTAGCAGTAGCAAAAGTGAACAAAACAACAAAACAGAACTATGGTGGCCCTCTCAAATTGAAAAAATGAAAAACAAAGCCAAATTAAGCCCATGGTTCTGTCAGCTTCAGGCCTCCCACCAGGCAGAGAAAGTCATTAAATAACACGAGGAGAATGCTCCAGAACCAATATACACACTGTGCCGAACAGAATGCTCCAGAACCAATATACACACTGTGCCGAACAATCCAGTACTTGATAATTGTCCATTTGTTGACAATCATACAGATTAAGGTTAATTTCTGTGATTCTCAGCCACTCAGGAGGCTGAGATGTGAGGATCGTGATTGGAAGCCAGCCTTGTCAGGAAAATTGATAAGGCTCTCATCTCCAGTGAACCACCAAAAAGCTGGAAGTAGAGCTGTGGCCCAAATGGTAGAGCACCAGCCTTGAGCACAAATTGCTCAGGGACAGTGCCCAGGCCTTGTGATTAAGTCCTAGGCTTGACACACACGTGTATTTTTGTTGGTCATGGTACTTGGACTCAGGGCCTGGGTGCTGTCCCTGAGCTCTTCAGCTCAAGACTAGCACTCTACCACTTGAGCCACAGTGCCACTTCTGGTTTTCTTGTGGGTTATTGAAGATAAGAGTCTCAAGGACTTTCCTGCCCTGGCTGGCTTTGAACTGCAATCCTCAGATCTCAGCCTCCTGAGTAGCTAGGATGACAAGTGTGAGCCACCAGTGCCTGGCACATTCCTACATTTTTAACGAGCATTTCATGCTAAATTTTGAAGGCTCCTGCCCTGGGAACTTGGCTGATACAATGTACCCCAACCGACCTGTTTTTTTGGGGGAGCGTCCTGTCATCGGGCCTGAATTCAGGGCCTGGGCGCTGTCCCTCAGCATTTCAGCTCAAGGCTAGCACTCTACCACTTGAGCCAGAGCATCACTTCCGGCTTTTTTCTTTTTGCTTATGTGGTGCTGAGGAATCCAACTCAGGGCCTCATGCATTCAAGGCAAGCGCTCTACCACTGAGTCACCTTCCCAGCCCCCAACCCACCTCTTTATCTATAAGCCCTGGCCCCCCGGACATCCACTTGGTCCTGTGCACCAGCCAGGCTGTAGCCTCGCTTAGTCCCAGCCTGGGCCTCAGATCCAGAGGCCCTGGGAGCCGTGTGCACCCCGTGGCTCGAACCTCTCCTCCCACACGGGGGGGCGCATCTCCCATCCTCCAGCACGATCAGCCCCAGGTGCCATGAGCCTCTGTGGATCATCCATTTCCCATGGAGTCTTGCAGGGCCGCCTCTCCCCAGAGCCGGCTCCATGTCGGGGCTCGCTCTGAGACATGGGGCCTGACAATCTGTCATCTTTGGCCGCACAGAAACTGAGGTTTTTTTTGTGGTTTATTCTGTGTTTTTCTTTTAAAAAAAAAGAATTTTTAATTGACACCTGGGCATTGTACACATGTAGAGAATGCAGGCGACATTTCAATACTCGTGTGCCATCAAATCAGGGTAATTGGCATTATATGCATCATATCAGTTCCGTTTCTTTAATCCACCCGGGGAAGGGTTCACAAGAGAGAGAGAGAGACAGACAGACAGACAGACAGATGGAGACAGAAACACACACAGAGAGAGAGAGAGAGAGAGAGAGAGAGAGAGAGAGCACCTATTACAGTATTTCCCAGATATCACAACAGAAGGAGGAGGAATAAGAGGAAGAAGAGGAGGAAGAGGAGGAGGAGGAAGAGGAGAAGGAGGAAGAGGAGGAGGAAGAGGAGGAAGAGGAGGAGGAGGAGACTTTGACAAAGAAGAAGAAGAGGAAGAAGAAGTTGGTAATACATCTTGATTTGGGCTCTTGTGTCCTGAAGGCACATGCAGCTCACACCTGTAATCCTGGTTGCTCAAGAGGCTGAGATGTGAGGATCGTGGTTCAAAGCTAGCCTCCTCTGGAAAACTCATGAGACTCTATCTCCAATGAACTGCCAAAAAAAGTGGAAATGGAGCTGGAGTGGCACAAGTGGTAGAGTGCCAGCCTTGAGCACAAGAGCTCAGGGATAGCACCCAGGCCCTGAGTTCAAGCCCCAAAACTGGCATGTGTGTGTGTGCTCATGTGCACACGTATACAAAGGCACACACACACAAACACACACCACACAAAATTCAGGTTTTTTTTTTTTTGTAGGCTGTGTGTCTTGAACCACAGTACCACTTCCCACTTCATTTTTATGGTAGTTCCTGAGAGAGAAGAGTCTCACAGGGACTTTCCTGCCTCGGGCTGGCTTTGAACTGCCATCCTCTAGATCTCAGCCTCCAGAGTAGCTGGGGTGACAGGCGTGATCTTTCACATCTCTTTAGTGACTCACTCTCTACTTTACCATGCAGGTGGAGATGCGCTGTGGACACATGTAATCTCTAGAAAAGCCCAGAACCCCATGCCCCCTCAACTTAACCACCCGGCTACCCCAAAATGAGAGCCCCCTTGCTTTCAGAACCACTGCCTGAACCACCTAGTGCTGCCTTTGGAATCTCCCCCATCAACCCCCCAATAAAAAGGTTATGCCTGTCTTCATCATACAGGGAAATAAAAAAATGGGGGGGCAGAGGGGGGGAAAAAGAAAGAAAGAAAAATCTTTGAGAGCCGGTTTCCATGCGTCTGGAGACTAAAAATAGGGTGGGCAAGAGCTGGAGGAGCAGCTGCATGGGGCTGGGACGTTGCCCAGGCAACCAGTGCGGCATTTTGCTGCAATCGCCTGCCTGCCTGTAGGTTTGTGCATCCTCCCTCGCTCCCCGCTCCCAGGCCTCTGTGTAGGAGCAAGGGGGAGGCGGTGGGGGGGGTGATTTTAGGTTATGTAATGTGCAACCCCCACAATGTCCCAACTTCCGGAGTCAGGAGGTCTTCTGAGAGGAAGTTCCCCGAAAGCAAGCACCCCCACACCCCGCTTCCCTCCCAGAGAGCAGAGAGAGGCTGCCTGGTAGCCAGGGCTGGAGGTCCCAGCTCCCGAGGTGAGCGGACTTGTGCTCGAACTCAGCACCTGCAGATGCCTGGTGTAAGCTGCTATTATTTTACACCCCCTCCCCAAGAGCCGGCAGTGGGCTTTTGTGAGAGATAATGTGCAAGAATAAATAATACAAGCCCCTTGCCCATGGCTTGGGCCTGTCATCCCAGCTACTCAAGGAGGCCGAGATCTAGAGGATCGTGGTTTGAAGCCAGCCTGGGCCGGCAAGTCCATGAGACTCTTGATCACCTATGAATTACTGGAAAAGCAGAAGGAGAGCTGTGGCTCAAGTGGTAGAGCACCAGCCTTGAGTGAAAGAGCTCAGAGTCAGCGACCAGGCCCTGAGTTCAAGACCCATGACCCCCTCAATAAACAAACAAATAATATATAAATAAAAGCAGCTGGTGCTGTTGGTGGCAGGGTGAGATGGAAGAGATGTTCACCTTGTTTCCCTGCCCCTGTCCGTTGCCTTTTCCCTCTTCTGACTGCCATAGCTTGAATCTCAGACAGCAGGCTCGAACTCAGGGCCTGTGTGCCATCCCTGAGCTTTTCACTCAAAGCTGGTGCTCTACCACTTGAGCCACAGCACCACTTCTGGCTTTTGGTGGTTCACTGGAGATCAGAGAGGATCGAGGCGTAGGGGCGCATGCAGCCAAGATACCTTGGTCACCACGAACCCCCTTTGTACAACAGGTGCAAGGCTGTACAAAAGTGAAAGGAAGGAGAACACAGAGGTAATGATTCCCCAATCTGAGGTGGAGGGAGGGACAGGGAGGGAGGCTGAGTGGGGCTCAGGCCCAGGAGATCATAGCAAGGGCCGCTTTAGCATTCCTGGAACTGGAGTTGCAGGAGGAGACACTGAGAAAGCAGGGCCCAGGCCAGGCCTGAGGAGACGTCCAGTCCCGCAGATGCCAGGCCCAAGGGGACATCCGCACTGCCATTTAGCCCAAATGTGGACCCGCTGGGGAAAGCCACATAAGCTCAAGCCAGACGCCGAACACGTGGAGAGGAAGACAAGGAAGTAAGTCTCAAAAGGAGCTGAAGAAAAACAGCACCATCCACAGAGGGTATGGTCCAAGAAAAGCAAAACTGGATTCCTTCCTTCCCTCCCTTCCTCCTTCCCTCTTCCGTGTCTCCCTTCCTTCCCTCCCTTCTTTCTTCCCTCCTCCCGTTCTTCTCTTCTGTCTTCCTTCCTTCCCTCCTCCCTGTCTTCCTTCCTTCTTCCCTCCTTTCCTTCCTTCTGTCCTCCTCCCTGTCTTCTTTTGTTCCTCCCTCCCTCCTCCGTCTTCCTTCCCTCCTTCTATCTTCCTTTTCCTTCCCTCCCCCTTCCTCTTTCCCTCCCTCCATCTTTCCTTCCTTCTTCCCTCCTCCCTGTATTCCTTTCTTCCCTCCCTTCTTCCTTCCTTCCTTCTGCCTTCCCTTTTCTGCCTGCTTGCCTCCTTCCTTCCTTCCTTCCTTCCCTCCCTCCATTGTTGTGTCCCCTGGGATGAGGAGCTAAGGTACAGAGAACTGGCACACAGACTGGGCTGAGCTGTGTAAGCCTTGGGGTTGGTTTGTGGGAGATTCTTAGGAAAGTCTGGGGGTTTGGGTGGGGCTGGGACTGCTGATGACAGGGCATGGCTGGGGGGCAGACCAGAGGGCTGGTGATGAGAGTTTTGAGGTTCACCTTTGGTGCTGACAACAGGTGGGGTAGTGCGTGGTACAATATCTGCCCCAGAAGCATTTTCCTTGTGCCAGAGGTTGGTTGTCATGTGTGTGTGTGTGTATGTGTGTGTGTGTGTGTGTGTGTGTGTGTGTGTGTGCATATGGTGTTTTCTTTTTCCAGTGCTGGGGTTTGAACCTGGGGCTTCATGCTTATTAGGCAAGTGCAGTATCACTGAGCTATAGCCCAGGTACTGTTATATGTATATGATGTTGTTGACCTTTTATTTTTGATGCCAGTCCTGGGACTTGAACTCAGGGCCTGGGTGCTGTCCCTCAGCTCTTCAGCTCAAGGCTGGCACTCTACCCCTTGAGCCACAGCCCCACTTCTGCTTTTCTCATGGTTTAATGGAGATAAGAGTCTCACAGACTTTCCTGCCCAGGCTGGCTTTGAACCACGATCCTCAGATCTCAGCCTCCTGAATCTCTGGGATGTCAGGCGGCTGCCTGGCTACTTCCTTGCTTTTTAAGTTCCCGATTAAGAAGACAGATGTCAGCATCTGCTTCCCACCTAGGCAGAGCCGAAGACTGATCATTAGGGAAATTTAAACTTCATTAATTACCCCATGTTCATAAGATGCTCCCAGAGAACAGGAGTGCTGCTTAAGTAAATACGTTCTCCTCCCCAGGTGACGGCTCCACTGCCATTCAGACACAGGCATCAGGGTTGGCTTTTTTGCCATTTAATTTTAATTTTAGTGGGTTGGGCCATTAAAAAACATTTGGGTTACCGAGCATTTGATCAGCTTCTTCCAGCAGGTTCTCTCGCAGAAACTGCTCTGTGCAATTTTGAAGCTAAAAGCGATGTCTAAATCTAAAGTGGTTTATTTTGTGTTACGTGTTTATTTTTACTTTAAAAAATTGTTATTATAAAGGTGATGTACAGAGGGATTACAGTTCTATAAGTCAGATAAAAAGTACATTTCTTTTTGGACAATGTTTATCTTGTGTGTGTGTGTGTGTGTGTGTGTGTGTGTGTGCTGATCATGGGGCTTGAACTCAGGGCCTGGGTGTTGTTCCTGAGCTTTTGTATTTAAGGCTAATGCTCTACCACTTGAGCCACAGAGCCACTTGTGGCATTTTTGGTGGTTCACTGGAGGTAAGAATCTCATGGACTTTCCTGCCCGGGCTGGCTTTGAACTGAGATACTCGTATCTCAGCTTCCTGAGTAGCTAGAATGACAGGCGTGAGCCACTGGCGCCTGGCTCTAAGTTTGCTTATTTATTTTTTATTAGCACAGAGCATTCCCTCTGTGAATAGCTGCAGCCACCATCTTCTGGTTCCTTTACCCGGGAGTCCATGAATGCTTAAAGATTTTTCTTGTCAATTGTAGCCCAGGTTTAAGGGGACAGAGAAATGTCAGTTGATAAGTGAATGTTTCATGCTGAATTGTCCCATGTCAAGATTTCTTGACCTCCCATTACCCCACCCCTCACCTCCCAATCTCCGAGACGCTGAATAAAAATTGTGGT
>NW_012267527.1:109715-121335 GCF_000151885.1 Dipodomys ordii
ACAGTGCCCAGGCCCTGAGGTCCAGCCCCAGGACTAATAAAAAATAAAAAAATAAATCTCACAATTTGATTTCCTCTCCTTTTTCCTCCCCTCTCCTTGATAACTCAGGCTTCTCATTTGTGAGTAAGCTGAAATACAAATTCCTAAAGACTCCCTTAAAAAACTGTCTTCCTCAAAACCCCTCCTTTGCAAATTGTTATAACTGATTGTGACTGTCTGTTTGCACGGCTGTCACTATTTTTCCTTTTCACAAATCTGACCACCTTAGAAGCTGAGATCATTCTTGAGTTATTTTGGTCCATCAGTTGCCTGGTGAAATTTAAAAAAAACCCACATACAACCCAGTAAACACTCAATAAAGACTGTATAAATAAGTAAGTCTTCCCCTTGGAGATCTTTCATGGACCTTTCTCTCTTCCTCATTTGGTACCTTAATTATGTCAATTACTGTAAGTGTTCCGTTCCTGATTGCTGCAAGAATTCAACCCATTTACCCTCGAAGAATGGTTCTTATGAGAAGCAAGCAAGCCGGACATCAATGTCAGGAAAAGGACATCATATCGCCACATATCTAATACATCTGGGTCCAGGATTTCTTCGTTCTGTCACAGCAGGGGTCATGTTTTCCCTGAGGGGGTCACTGCCATGACTCTCAGTGGCTTTAAACATTGCTTGTGGTCCAGTCCCACACACACAGAAGAGTCATGAGGTCAGACTTCACTGATAAACCTTACATGACTTCCCCAAACCAAAGACAGCCAGCCTTCCATATTCACCTGGGCCACATCTGTGGGTCCAACCAATGGTAGACAGAAAATCTCTGCATCACCGGCCACCAGTGACTCATGCCTGTAATCCCAGCTATGCAAGGAGGCTCATGGTTCCAGGCCAGCTTTTGCAAAAAGTTAGTGAGACTGCCTGCCCCACCCCCTACCTCAATAGAAAGAGCATGGTGGCACATGTCTATAATCTCAGCTATATGGGAGGTGTAGGTAGGAGGATCAAGGTTTGAGGCAGGCCCAGGCAAAAGCATGATGCCCTTTCTGGAAAAAAAAATAGAACGTAAGGAAAAAAGTATTTGAGCTTATGTTTCAAATGGTAGTGCTTCTGCCTTGGAAGAATGAGGCTTTAGATTCAAATCTTGGTGCGAGCCCCAGAAAAATCTTTTGGTGTTCTATTTCTCTCCAATCCTCTTTCCCACATCAGCCTCCAACTGGCTCCCTGTACCCCAAGTCGTCCCATCCCACATTGCATTGCAGACCGCAAGTGAGCTGTGCATTTCCACTGTTGAGCTACGGTTTCCTCAAGCATGATTGTCATCAGAAAGCTAGCACTGGAAATAGGGCTGATTCTCATTTTTTGGACTTTTTTTTGTCCTTGCACCCCCCCTACCATGGTTTTAATTCACTCGGTTCGCAGCCGGGAAGCTTAGCCCAGCAGTACGGAGCTGGTGCCACTGCCTTGCTCATATGTCATATGAGCATCAGTGGCTCATGCCTGTCTTCCCAGCTACTCAAGAGGCTGAGATCTAAGGATCACTGCCCAGGAGAACTCAGTGGACAGTTCCCATGCAGGAAAGAAGCATAAAGATGAGGGTGAGCAGAACCTTCATTTTGCTGAGTTTAGAAGCTTTGTCCCTCAAGGAAGAGGAAGAGAATAGTTGAATGAATGAACCTGCCAATTACCAATGAATGAATGAATGACCAGCAACTACTAACCAACTAACCAATCACCAATGAATGAATGAATGAATGAATGAGCCATCAAGTACTAACTAACCAACTAAACAATCACCAGTGAGTGAATGAATGAACTATCAACTACTAACCAGCCAACCAACCAACCAATCACTAATGAATGAGCCATCAACTACTAAGCAACCAACTGACTAGACAAACATCCAACGAGCTAACCAATAACCAATGAAAGAATAAACATCCAACTAACCAACCATCAACAAATAAATGAGCATCAACTACTAACCAACCAACTGACCAGCCAACACTAACCCAAAAAAATCCAACCAACTAACCAATAACCAATGAAAGAATAAACATCCAACTACCAACCAACCAACAACAAATGAATGAGCCATGAACTACTAACCAACCAGCCAACTAGCTAAAACTAACCAAAAACATCTAACCATCAAGGTACTTACCCACTGCCAACAAATGAGTGAATAAACCAATTACTAACCAGCTAACCAACTCACCAAACATCCAATCACCAACCAACCAATCACCAATGAATGCATGAATGAATGAACCAACTGCCAACCAACCAATGAATTAACCAGCCAAATAGCCAACCATCAACCAACCAAGCAGGCAGGCAAACACTGAATAAGCCAGCCAGTCCACGGCTGCCCACTCCAGTCCACGCAGCTCTCTGTGGTCCGCGATCTGCAAGGGCCACCTGGAAGCCTGGAGCATGGAAGCCAGGCTGCCCAGATGGTGTGGGAGGTAGGGGAAGCAGTGGTGAAGAAGGAGTAGGGAGCAGACAGTTGAGACAGGAGCAAAGAAGTAGCAGAGAAGCTTACTGAACCACACCCAGGCATGCTTCTGTGGCTGCTCCTGGGGTCTTGTCTGTGTCATGTGTGATCCAGGAAGAGTCCTGTGGTTCTAACTCTGCCTGCCCGTGGCTGGGTGAGATCTCCATCCAGGCCTTGGGCTGTGAAGTGGGGTAACATGACAACAGATGAAGCAGGTCCTCCGGGTTCTCAGTCCTGTGTCTCCACTTGAGGTTTCATGAGGCACCAACCATGCACGCAGAATGCTAAGGCCCAGCCACCGGTGGCTTTCTCTTATCCAGCTACCTCTATGGGTGGCATTCTCTGGCTATAGCTAACCAGAACAGAGTGAAACAACAGGAAATATATATCATAGGAGCGTCAGTGGCTCATGTCTGTCTTCCCAGCTACTCAAGAGGGTGAGATCTGAGGATCACAGTTTGAGGCTAGCCCAGGTTGGGAAGTCCATGAGACTCTTAGCTCCACTGGACTGCCAAAATGCTGGATGCAGGGGTGTGGCTCAAGTTGTAGAGCACCAGCCTTGAGCAGAAAACAAAAAGCCAAGGGACAGTGTCCCAGGCCCTGAGTTTTATTTCTTCCAAAGTGGCTGTGAACCTGGCACATTTCCACTGTTTCAAAACCATTTCCTCTTTGCACTGACCACACAGAGGAGGCAGCTCGTCCAATTGCTCGTGCCATGGGCGAAATAAAAGACCCTGGCTTGCTTTGGCTTTTAAGCACATTTTCTTTTGCACATGCTTTCTTGTCCCTCCCAAATGGAGCCATCCAATTACTCTCCTCTTTGGTCTTTTAATTTCACATTTTTTTTCCTTTTTCTTTTTTGTATACTTGGAGACTGCACTGAATTTGCAAGCAAAGCACCCAAAGAGCATTTAGATGAAAAGAAATGTATTTTACCTTGTAGCCACGTCACCTGGACTAGCCCTTGTGTTAAACCAAGTGAAGAAAACAAGGTTCTTATCACTATTATTATTATTACTTGCTCACTGTGGGGCTTTAACTCAGGGCCTGGACACTGTCCCTAAGCTTTTTTTTGCCCCTCAAGGCTAGCACCTTAGCATATTAAGTCACAGCCTTATTTCTGTCTTTTGGGCAGCTAACTGGAGATGAGAATCTCACAGACTTTCCTTGCCAGGTCTGGCTTTGGACTGTGATCCTCAGATCTCAGCTTCCTGAGTAGCTGGGATGACAGGCATGAGCTACCAAGCACCAGCCACCTTCAACTTTTCTTGAGACTCCTCCCCTCCAACACCACAGTCCCCTCTTCTGCAGTTTCCTCGCTTAAACCTGGGGTGCTGGCCATTCCATGTAGGCCTTTCATCCCCTGCCTCACCATTCCACCAGAACATGCGAGTGGGTACAACCTCCCTCCCCAAATCTAGGAGACACGAGTCCCAGCTTCACCTGCTCTGAGAATAATGATGAGGCCTTTGCTGAATTCTGAAGGTCATGGCGGGGGGGGAAGGTGGAGTTGCAGTCTCCTTCCTGTGCCATCTGTTCCCCGTGGATCTCGATGCTTCTGGGTACAGCATGTCTGAAATCCCCCATCATGTTTTCCGAGTGGGTGCTGGGCCTTGCTGGTGCGTTGGGGTCTGGGTTGGCCACAGTCGTGGTTGACACTGAGCGCTTGTGGTGCCTTGTGTGACTGGGTGATTTGTGTGTGTGTGTGTGTGTGTGTGTGATTTTTTGGAGAAGGCATGGCATGGGGTGTTAGAACAAGTGGGGGAGGGGAAGAGAGAATGCTGGACATCTTTTCTGAGCAGAGACACAACGAGGAGGAAGTGGTTTCCTAGGAGATGGAGCTCTTCTTTATTTAAAGTTTTCCCAAAGAAAGATTTCTGTGCTGGCTTCTCTTCAGTCACTAGATGAGAGGGAGATGGCCTGGGAGGCCCCATTCAGCTCTGCTCTCCGTCAGGAGTCATTGTGGGTCAGCTGAGTCCCCCTACCCCACCCCTTGTCCTCCCTGCTTCCCTTTCCTACAGCGATCCTACCGAAGGCAGTGGGGCTTGGCTTCCCAGGACTGAGAATCAGTACCTTGTTAGAGAGGGAGGAGGACTCTGTTTGCCTGAATGCTTGTGATCAGTGTCTCAGCCAGTGGAAGGTGATAGGAGTCAAAACGTGGGTGAAAGCACACGGCGGCTACCACCCTGCCCCAGGCCCCTGATTTCAGCATCTTCCTCAGCTCAAGGGGCGACCAGTCTTCCTCAAGGTTGAGCAAGGTTGATGCGGACAGCACTGGGATATTGCATAGTGCTGGCTTGGGCTCCTGGTGTGAATCTGGGGAGATCTGAGCGTCTGATTCTGAGATCTGAGGATCAGGGTTCAAAGCCTGCCTGAGCAGGAAAGTCCGTGAGACTTTACTGCCAATGAGCCACCAGAAAACCAGAAGTGGCACTGTGGCTCAAGTGGTAGATTGCCAGCCTTGAGCTGAAGAGCTCAGGGACAGTACCTAGGCCCTGAGTTCAAGATCTATGACTGGCACACACACACACACTCACAGAGTGGAATTGAAGGACCCACGCCATGGCTCAAGTCTCTAGAGCTCTAAGTTCACACAGGAGTGTAGGGTCAGAACACATCTTGTCACTTGGTCCCACAAGCATGTCAATACTGTAAGACAGCTATTCTCTCTGTTTTTTGGTGGTCATGGGTCTTAAACTCAGGGCCTGGGCACTATCTCTGAGCTCTTTTGCTCAAAGCAGGCCCTGGCTGGCTTTGAACTGTGATCCTCAGATTTCAGCCTCCTGAGTAGCTGGGATGACAGGTGCCTGGCTTGTAGAATTCTTGCAAGGGCAGTGAAGAGCCGGGCAGCTGGCAGGGTCTGATCAGCACAGCCAATGACACCCACAGCGATCGCCCATCTTTGCTCCCATCCTCAACCAATCAGTCGCTGTAGGCCTATTTAATTAAATCTACCAGTTGATCTGATCACAGGAAGGTTTCCTTGCTTATGGACATAGACACTTTAACCACTGGGAAGATATGCCCTACATTTAACATGATGAATTGCCATTTTGATTCATATTAAGTCTCTGGTGAATCTGTGTAGTGTAGGTCAGCTCTCCTGGATTCCTCCCACTCCACAGGGATCCAAAAACTCAATTAGTTGTCTTCATTAGTAACTATCTCTTCTTCTCATTAACTAATGGCATGGGTCTCTTTCTGGGCCACCCAACACGTTATTTAACATTATTCTGTCTTAGATTCATACAAGGCTTCAAAAGGTAGACAGGAGCTGTGGGCAGGAACCGTGGACAGGAGCTGTGGACAGAATACATAGCTCAGCTACTCTCAGTGTTGATTCCAAATGGTTCTATGTTGATACAAGTGTCAAAAAGGTAGATGGGCAGGGGCAGAGGGAAGATACCTGCAGTTTCGGTTATCCATTTTCTATTGTTGCTTTAAGAAATCATCACAGCCTATTGCTGGTGGCTCCCGCCTGTCATCCTAGCTACTCTGGAGGCTCAGATCTGTGGATCAAGGTTTGAGGCCAGCCTGAGCCAGGGAAGATCATGAGACTCTTATCTGCAAGGAACCACCAAATTAAATAAATAAATAAGGGCAGATAGAGAGTTGTGGCTCAAGTGGTAGAGCGCCAGCCTTGGGCAGAAGAGCTCAGGGAAGTGCCCCAGGCCCTGAGTTCAAGCCCCACAATCGACAAAGAAAAAAAAGAAAAAAGATCATACACTGGGCCTCACTCTGAGTCTGGGAAGAACATTACCATTTCATGAGATCCTCATGGTTTCCTGGGGTCAGGGGTCAGAATCATCACAAAAGCTGCCCATGTGTCCTCAGAGATTCACAGTGAACTTCCTCAGGCCAAACGAAGTATCTAGTCTTGGGTGCTGTTTAACTTGATTTCTCAAATTTGATATTTTAACATTTTGGGGTGAGTGTGTGTGTGCGTGTGTGTGTGTGTGTGTGTGTGTGAGTGAGTGCCAATCCTCTGTCTTGAACTCAGGGTCTGGGCACCGTTCTCAACTTTTGTGCTCAAGGCTGGTGCTCTATCACTTGAGCCACAGCTCCACTTCTGACCTTTTGATGGTTCATTGGAGATAAGGACTTTCCTGCTGAGCTTCTCACCACGATCCTCCGATCTCAGCCTCTTGAGTGGCTGGGATGAAGATACAGACTACGGGGCAGTTCTTGTTCTCACTGGGCCAGCCTGGACTGAAGAAGAGCACAGGTTAGCAAATCCATCCCTGGGGCCGGCCCGGACCACCTTGCTGTCCATCGTGTCCCCTGTGGGTTTTCTTCATGTTCTCCATGCTGGTGTACTGAGGCTGCCAGCTGTCCCCAGCTGTTCCTAGCTCTAGGCCCCCTTTCTGGGCGCAGGGCTTGGACGTGTTTGTCAAGGGCATGTGTCCTGCTTTCTTGGCTGGTGACTTTTCTGACACAATAGCTTGGGCATACCCTGCTGCCTTCCATTCTCTGCAAACATTCCAGCAGAGGGCCTCCACAAAGGCGGCTCAGCACCTGGCCAGTCTCAGACAGCAGGACTTAACTGGGCCTTTTCAGGATCAATGTGAGCTGGCCCCACCCTCAGAGACAAGAGGACAGGGGACAGACAGACCGCCCCCCAGCCCTGTGAAGGACAAGCAGCCCTTTACTAGTGGGTTCCATCAGCCCAGGGAAGGATTCTAAGAGGCCTTGTCTTGCCTTGCATTGGGGCTTATTGGCTGGTTTGTGGCTGTTTGAACTGCACTGCATCAGGGAACATCCTAGTACTTGAGACACAAAAGCCACGAGCCTTGAATGACCACAGGAGGGCCACTAAATTGTGCTCCACACCTTGGCACAATTGAACAATGCTTAGTTAGGTGAAAACTTGGTCTATCAGTCTCACAAAAGACCCAAGTGGATTTCCCATGTCTGTCTTTTTTTCCCCTTCCTTCCTTTTCTCTCTCTCTGTTCCCCTCTCACACCTTTCTCTTTGATGCCAGTCCTGGGGCTTGAACTCAGGGCCTGGGTGCTGTCCTTGAAGTTCTTTGGTTCAAGGCTGGTGCTCTATCACTTGAGCCACACCTCCACTTCCAACTTTTCTTGGTGGTTCATTGGAGATCAGAGTTTCACGGACTTTCCTGCCTGAGCTGGCTTCCAACCACGATCCTCAGATCTCAGTGTCCTGAGTAGCTAGGATGACAGGTGTGAGCCACCAGCACCTGGCTCTATTCAGAGCTATTTTTATTTAATGCAACAAATTAGGCAAGTTAGGCAAAATAGTTAATATTCCAGAAGGATACAAATTCTCAAAAAAAAATTCCCAAGAAGAAATAGAAGTCTAAATATGTCTGAAATATATAGAGGTTGAATTAGTAATTAAAAATCTTCCTACAGTGCCACCCCAGTGCCAGCTGGTGTCAATAGTAAATTTTACCAGGCCTTCAGAAAATTTCAATAACACCATGCTAAATAAACATGTTCAGGAGGAAGGATCGGCTATGTTCAGCTTGACAGTGCTAGTGCAGACTCAAACCCAGATCAAGGGGGCACAGGACAAGGAGCCAAGGAAAATCTCTTCCCAGGAGTGTAGCAGCATCCTCTAAAACCAAAAACGTTCCAGAAAGTGAAATGAAAACCACAATGAAAAAAATCACTAAAGACACACAGAAATATCCACTGTCAGAAAGCCCCACATTCTTATACACTGGGAAAATTAAAATTTTTAATTTTTTTGTGCTTGTACAGGGAATTGAACTCGGGTCCTTTTTAGCCTTTTATTATGATTGAATTAAAAAAAAGTTACATACCTGTCATCCCAGAGACTCAGGAAGCTGAGATCTGAGGATCACAGTTGAAAGCCAGCCTGGGCAGGAAAAGTCCGGGAGACTCTTATCTCCAAGGAACTACCAACAAAACCCAAAGTGGAGCTGGGGCTCAAGTGGTAGAGTGGCAACCTTGAATGAAAAAAGCTCAGGCAATTTGATGCTAGTACACTAGACACATAGATGTAAATATGACAATAAAATCCCTATGTGCAATTAATTTATGCTAATCCAGAAGGAACAAAAGAAAGTGACTCAGACTCAAGTAACTGTGCCTTGACTACGGCTATCATCAGAAAAGCATTTACTAGCATTCAGTGATAATTATTACACGTGAGGTTGGAAATTAGCAATTTTCTCCTGTCATTCCTTCAGCATTTATGACTTGCATGAAAAACCTTTTGTTTCCATTGTGGGGCATCCCCAGGGAGTAATGATTTATTTAATGAATCATGGTCAATAATGGTCATTATTGATTTTTGCTTATACATTTATGTATATTTGGTGTATATGCTGGTCCTGAGGCTTGAACTCAGGGCCTGGGTACTGTCTTTGAGCTTTTTCACCCAAGGCTGGTGCTCTACCACTTGAACCACAACTCCACTTCTGGTTTCTGGTGGTTCATTGGAGATCAGAATCTCATGGACTTTCCTGCCCGGGCTGGCTTTGAACAGCCAATCCTCAGATCTCAGCCTCCTGAGTAGTTGAGATGACAGGCATGAGACACCAGTGCCTGGCCCAAGGATATTTTAATCATGATCCCTGGTGATCTCAACCTAGTTTTCCCTGTCCCCTTCTCCACCCCTACCCTACCCCCAGCCCCTTTGGCTGGGTATTTTGAAAGTGATGCTGAGCACACTGGAGATGAAGCTGAATGCAAGCGCAAGTTGAACTGGAAACGGGTTTAGTGAGATGTTATTTATGAAGCTCGAATCAGCTCCTTAGAGACTTATGTTGTTGGTAGCTTGCCCCAGAGAGAGAAAGACTTTCTGGTACAAGAACAAGACACAATTGCCCTGTTCATCTCCTTGCTCTTTCTGGATGTGAAGCTGTGGGATAGATAAATGGGTTAAAGTAGATTGCTGGCAACTGTGAAAGTGGAAGGAAGAAACCTGTTGAAATTGTTCTGGGAAGGGGAGAAAGAGTGCTAGAAGGGGTGGGACTGCAATATATTGATAATCTGTGTGGAAATGTACAATGAAACACCTGTAATACTAATACAAGCTAACATATATGCATATATATTATAGACATACAGAAAGAGGCACTCTGAATTGCATGTATGTATGTATGTATGTATGTATGTATGTATGTATCTGGCATTGCTTCTCTCTCAGTCCTCGGTGAGAATTTGTTTTTCTCAATAAGCATTGCTGGGAAATACAGTCAGACCCCTTGTCTCATTAGAATGCACTTTCCTTTGGGGTGGAGAGGAGGTGTGCCAGGACATCATAATTTGTCACATCAAAGAATGGCGTTTCAGATTTGAAAAAGCTGCTGGCTCCTGACATAGTTTTAATGAAAGGTCTGTGGTTCACAGAGGCCAAGTTGTTTGTAAAAATATGTAAAAGTAGCCGGGTGTCAGTGGCTCACACCTGTCATCCTAGTTACACAGGAGGCTGAGATCTGGAGGATCATGTCTGGAGTCCTCGCTGAGATCTGGAGGCCGGAGTCTGGAGGCCCGGCAAGGGGCAGCAAAATCGGCTGGACATAGCCCCCTGTGGACAAAGCCGGGTCGCCATTCCGATTTTAAGGAGAAGTCTAGAACCAGCGGGCCGCAGTCCTGCTAGGTCCTGCACAGGAAGCCGGTGCAAAGTGGGCCGGGGCCTGGCTCGGCGACAGAGCACCCACCCGAGACAGACGGTCTGCACACGAACGAGCGGGTGTGAACTTTGAACCGTGTGAACAGGTGTGACAGGTGTGATTCCAGCTCTAGTGTCGGGGAGGCTGGGGACTGCGGGGTGCCCTGGACCCCCCATCCTGCTTGCACTTATCTCAGTCTGCACCTTCCCAGGGATCGAACTCTGGGCCTCGAATTTTGGGCCTGCAGGCTGCACTTTCCCCTCAAGGCTGGCGCTGCACCGCTTGAACCACAGCTCCACTCCAGGCTTTGTGCTGGTTAGCTGGAACTCTGGAGAACCCCGCAGACTTCCCGGCCTGGGCTCTGATACGGTTTCCAGGGGAGATGGCGGTGACCCTCGGCCGCACCTAGGCTCCTAGAAGGCTGGAACCAAGCCTAGCACGCGCCTGGCCACCTGGTATGGCCGCTGTATGCAAATTACCTCCTGTCAATCATACCTCTCAACCTATCAGAGGCCCCCACGGAGGAGTTTAGCCAATCAGAGGCACCCAGGGGCGGCCCAGCCACCGGCCTGGGCCCCTTCATTCGCCTCAGCGGCCAGCAGGTGGCCCCGCCAACTCGGGGCCTCGGGTATCCCCCAGTTCGACCCAGTGCCTGGCGCTTGATGTGGGCCGCCGCCCCCGCTAGGGTGCTTCCGATCCTGCAGGGTAGAGGCTGGGGTGCAGGCCCGCTGGTGGGGCACGCGCCTGCGTGTGCTGTGTGTGCAGTGCGCGTGCACGACCCGCCTCGGGGGTGTGAACCCCAAATCCAGCCATGGCCCGGCCTCCTGTGCGGTCCTGGGGTGCTGCCGCACCACCCGGTTCCTCCCAGAGTGCTCCAGACGCCAATCAACCAACTGAGGTAAACCTGCCATGGGAGGGAGGCGGCCCGACCGTTGACCCCAACCCCTGCCCGCGCACAGAGCCATGGTGAGAGCCCAGGGTCGGGCCTGCAGGGGGCGGGGCTGGGCTGCGGGGACCCTGGGCTCGCTGTCGATCTCTGCGGGTTTTGGGGGTCGAGGGGATCCCGGGGGGCTTGTTGTGGTTCTCTGCGGGTTTCGGGGGTGGGGCCGGGGCTGGGCCCTGGGGATCCCCCTGGGCCCTGGGGATCCCTCCCTTCTCCCTGGTCCTGGACGGGGCTGGCATGGCAGGTGAAGCCCCTGAGGACACGTGCGTGCAGAAGTGGCGGGAAAGTGAGCGAGGGGGATGGCGGTGGGGGCCTGCAGGGCTGAGCATGTGCGAGCCAGCACAGGCCTGCGAGCGGAGACCCGGTTGTGGCACGGGCACCTGCAGAGCTGTCTGCACAAGCCAGGGTAGGAGGAGGAGGGAGAGGAGGAAGGAGAGGAGGAGGGAGGAAAAGGAGGAAGGAGAGGAGGAAGGAGGTAAAGGAGGAATGAGAGGAGGAAGAGGAGGCCCCGCCGCCACCGCTGCCGCTGCTGCCAGCGCAGCCATGGTCCGGGTGCCCCCTACCTGTCAGCCCCCG
>NW_012267527.1:121940-126932 GCF_000151885.1 Dipodomys ordii
CCCTCGGACCCCAGGGCCGGATTTCCATGCAAGCTCCCTGGCTCCCTCCCAAGTGGATATGACAGGCAGCACCCCAGGCCTGAGCCACCCACCAATGCTGGCCGCTGCCCTGACAGGCCGGGCTACAGGTTCGGCTCTTACACCCATACAGGTGAGCCCCGCGCCGGCCGTGCCCCCCCACTTCTCACAGGGGGCAAGGGGCTCCCCGCACCCCTGTCCCCTTCCCGGGCCACACACACACACAAAAGGGGTCTCTACTATTCATTCCCTTCAAGTGATTCTTTATTCATTTATTTTTGGGTCTCTCACCCCAAAAAAAGGATCTGAAAAATAATGCTTTTTTTTGGGGGGGGGAGAAGACTTCTAACAAAGAAGGCGGCCTCTTTCCCCTCCATCATCAAACAGGTTTTATTGGGGGATCCTGGCAGGGGGCAGGTGGGAGGGTGGGTAGGCGTCTGGGTGAATGATGATTTTCTAGTTAAATGCCATTTTCTTCGCCCAGAGCTCCAGCTATCTATTCCTTTTTCTTTTTTTTGGGGGGGGTCCGGTCGTGGGGCCTGAACTCTGGGCCTGGGCACTGTCCCTCAGCTTTTTAAGCTCAAGGCTAGCGCTCTACCACTTGATCCACAGTGCCACTTCTGGCTTTTTTCTTTTTGCTTATGTGGTGCTGGGGAATCGAACCCAGGGCCTCATGCATGCAAGGCAAGCGTTCTACCACTGAGCCTCCTCCCCAGCCCATGTGCTCCAGCTATCTAGATTCCAACCCCCCCACTTCTCCCCTTCTTCCTAATGTCTCCACCCCCACCCCCACCCCCTATCTCCTGGCTCCATCTTTCCACCCCATCCTAATGATCTTCTCCACCCTTACATTAAACATCAGGAGAGAGGATTACAGCAAGGGTCACTGCCGCCATCCCGAGGGCAGACTGCTGGTCCCGTGCTGCCTCCCATCCCTGGAGGCCAGGTCACCCAGGGGCCCAGGCTGGCTGGAGAGGCAGGATTGCCAGGTTCCACCCCCCCTAGGGGGTCGCTGAGGGAGACCTTAAAATCCTGAGCTGGGCAAGGAGGGACTGTGTCTGTAATCTGCTTTTTCATTTGGATTTGTGTGGGGGGGGGAGATTTCTTTATTTCTTTATGTTTTTCAATCATCCTCCACACCATGTGTTCTCTCTCTGAGCTGTAAATTTCTCCTGTGTCTACACATCTATTTATACCCACACATTCCTACCCCCTCCCCCTTCCCTCCCTATTTTTGAGGTCAAACTGCTGGAGCTCCTCAGTTGCAAATGGCTCTCTTCCTGAGTTCAAAATGCAGGGTGTGTGGGAAGGGAGTCCACACGTGAGAGAGCTTTAGGGCTGAACAAAGGGATGGTACTGATCCCGCACGTACGTGCGTGTGTGGTGTGTGTGTGTGTGTCTTACCAGCCCTGAAAATCGCATGGATACTTCCATTTCCCCCGCCTTCCCCTTTCATCCATTTTCACAATATGGCAAAATGTCAGTTAGGCAGCATCTTAATGTGTGTGTGCATGTGTGTGTGTGGGGGGGAGGAGAGCTGAAGAAAGACTTAGTGAAATGATTCTTCTATGAGCCACTTGGGCAAGCCAAGGTAACTCTTGTGGGAAAAACAAGATGGGATCACGACCCAGCTGGGGGGTGGCAACAGCTGGAGCTTCTGATCTTCCAGGGCCCACCTTCCTGCCTCACTCAACAGACAGCTGCAAACTCAGGGAATAGGTACACACCAGCCTGAGCTTGGGATCAAGGTCTGGAAGGAATCTAGAGCAGAATCATCAATAATGCTTTCCGGATATCTCATCCCTTTCTTTATGTGTGTTACTTATTTTCCCATCTCTGGTCTTAAAAAAGCGAATCAGCAATGCTTTGGAACCATTGAGATGGAGAGTCAACGGAAGGCACTCGTCCCTCTGCCCTCTAGTAGATGATTATTAAAAAAAAAAAAGAATTGGCCAGAAAGGGTGGATGGATGTCAGCCAGATGCCCAGTCATCTCCTCTTGTTTCAGAGTGTGTGTGAGACTCCAGTCTGTGCCCAAGGTGTCTGAGAGTGAGAGGTTCGAGTCCCACCACATCCACACATCCTCGAGGTGCTTGCTCACTTTGGAGGTCCCTCAGCTGGCTTCTCCACCTGCTTGCTCCAGGAAGGGGGTGGGCTTGGAGAACTCTTCATCTTTCTTCAGAATAGCTCAGAGGCAGGGGTGGGGTGGGCCATGATTGCAGGTAGAGTTGGCAGGTGAGTACCTTTGGGTCTCCCAGTGATTGGCGTGGAGTGGGTTGGGGCGATGGCAGGGTCTCAGCCCCCCTCCCTCCCCACTCACCCAGTGGGACAAAGCCAGGTTTCCAGCTGTCATGTGTGGACCCCAGGACCCACCAGCAATGGGGAGGGAGGGGTGACAGAAGGTGGGTGCAGAGGAAGAGAAGAGAAAGGGCATGAGGAGACTGTGGAGGGGAAGGACCCGAGTGGGGGTGAGGGGTTCTGACTGGCCAAGGCCTTTGGGGGAGTGGCCACAGGTCGGCCTTTGTGGGGTGGGGGGGACCCCCAAGGCGAGGGGTCGGGGTGAGGGGGGAGCCTTTGTTCTCCTCTCCTCCTGGCTGCATGAATTGCCAGTTGGGTTGGCTTTTTGTCTCCTCCTGCCCCCTCCCCCCTGTCATGCATGACGAGGTTGCTGGTGGGAGCAAAAGTAGTTTTAATAGCAACAGCAATGAGGAGCACGCGTGGTATGCAATTAAGACAAGAAATTAATAGGAAACCAAGACTTCCCAGGAAGGGTCAGTGGTGCTGCGAAGCGAGGAGGCCTTGCCCCCCTGGGGGCCGTGTTTCTGGGTTGCCAGGCTGGGGTCCCTGCATGGAGATGGTGGCCCATGGGCTCCGGCCTGCCTTCTCTTCTCCTCATTGGCCTTGGCTCTAGGAAGCCTGTCTTGTCTGAAAGCCTGCCTCTGCTACTGGGTGATTTTTTTCTTAGGGGTGATGCAGCAGGCAGAGGAGTAAGTGAGGATAAATGGCAGGATAGGGAAGGGAGGAGAAAAATCCCTCTCAAAAAATCACCCCCTCTGCACACCAGTTGCTTTTTTTGGCTGTTGTGGGGCTTGAACTCTGTGCCTGGGCGCTGTCACTGCGGGCTTGAGCTCAAGGTGAGTGCTCTACCACTTGAACCACAGCACCACTACCTCCAACCTTTTCCCAGTAATTTACTGGAGACAAGAGACTCACAGACTTTCCCACCCGGGCTGGCTTTGAACCTTGATCCTCAGATCTCAGTAGCTTGGATGACAGGTGTGAGCTGCTGGTGCCTGGCTTCTTTCTCCTCCTTCTTTTATTTAGTCTGGTTGAGAAGAGCGGCTCCTACTGGAGGCGGAGGGAACTGTAGGACCTTGCATCTAGAAAGATGGCAGCAGATTCTTCCCTGTCCTCTTGGCTTTTGGCCTCATGGCCCCCATGGGTAGGGCCTGGTGCAGGGGAGGCCGGGTAGGGAACAGCACCGGGGCTGAAATCAGCAGATGGAGGAAGTGATCTTCGGCAGGGAGAAGCAGGCTGAGTGGATCTGGCTCTCAGCATGTTTTTTACATCATAAGACATCTTTCCAGATCCTTCTCATCTCTGCTGGATTTGAGAATGGGGCGGGAGAGGACAGGGAAGATGATGATGGCATTTTATGTTTCGCTGTTCAAGAATCAACTGACAATGACATCTGTGCTCCCCTCTGTGGGCTGACGTCCCTTCAGTTGTCTGAGGCAGGGTGTGAGGAAGGGGCAGGGAGAACTGGCCGTGTGACTGTGTGTGGTTGGGCATGGTGGTTCCAAGCTAGTGTGCTTCTCTTTCCTTTTTCCGTTTTGAACTTGAACTTGGTCCCTGACCCTATTGGCTGGCACTCTGTCAACGGAGACACGCCTCTGTGGCTATGTGTGGTTGGGCATGGTGGTTCCAAGCTAGTGTGCTTTTCTTTCCTTTTTCCATTTTGAACTTGGTCCCTGACCCTATTGGCTGGCAGTCTATCAACGGAGACACGCCTCTGTGGCTGTGTGTGGTTGGGCTTGGTGGTTCCAAGCTAGTGTGCTTCTCTTTCCTTTTTCCATTTTGAACTTGAACTTGGTCCCTGACCCTATTGGCTGGCACTCTATCAACGGAGACACGCCTCCTTCCCCCCCCTGCAGTTCCTCTTTTGAACTACAAAGATAAAGGTTGACTCAAGGGGGTGGGGTGTGGATGGTCTTGGCCAGGCAGGGCTCTTCTGTTTTGTTTTGTTTTTCAGACCCATCCTCCAAGCTTCCCTGACAATTCTAAAAAGTTCTTCCTCACAGTTGACTCCCATTTTCCCTTCTCTGCCATTGGGTGTGCACAGCCCCATCCTCGTGGAGTCCCTCCACCCCCCTCCCCTCCCCTCTCTGTAAATAGAGATCAAAAGGGAGTTATGGGTCTAATGAGTTGTTCACATTTTATTAGAGTGGATCTCCTCTTTCAACCACAAGGGATTCTCCAGAGACAGGAGATTAGTGGTGGGATTGATGGCCTCTTCCAGGATGCCGGGGCTGGGCCAGCAGCAGGCAGTCCAGAGAGGGGTGGGCTTCAGGGCCTACCCAGGCCCTGGCAGTGGCACAAAACCCATTGGGTGCCTCAGCCCTGGGGGGCAGGAATGGGAGAGTGGTGGTATGAGCTGGAAGGGCGTGCTCGTGGTTGTATGTCCATGCTCCTCCCAGGTTAGTGGCCTTGTGGCCTTTCTCTGGGCCTTCTTGAAGCTACCAGCACCTGCTCAGGATTTTGGGTGTACTTGATGCCCCGAAATTCTCTTCACGCACCCTGCTGGAGAATGGGAAGTATGTGAACTTCTCCAGGGCGGGGAAACAGATTTCAATTCAGCACTTGTATTTAACATTGTTGAGTGACTAGTAGCACCTAATGAAATACACACGTGTGGACTAAGTGAATGAATGAATGAGTTAATGAAGCTGGGGGCAGGGGTTGTCTGGTCTGGTGG
>NW_012267527.1:126982-127842 GCF_000151885.1 Dipodomys ordii
GGGGAGGAGAGCTGAAGAAAGACTTAGTGAAATGATTCTTCTATGAGCCACTTGGGCAAGCCAAGGTAACTCCTGAGGGAAAAACAAGATGGGATCACTACCCAGCAGGGGGTGGCAACAGCTGGAGCTTCCAATCTTCCAGGGCCCACCTTCCTGCCTCGCTCAACAGACAGCTGCAAACTCGGGGAATAGGTACACACCAGCCTGAGCTTGGGATCAAGGTCTGGAAGGAATCTAAAACAGAATCATCAATAATGCTTTCCCAATATCTCATCCCTTTCTTTATGTGTGTTACTTATTTTCCCATCGCTGGTCTTAAAAAAACGAAGCAGCAATGCTTTGGAACCATTGAGATGGAGAGTCAGCGGAAGGCGATCGTCCCTCCGCCTTCTAGTAGATGATTATTAAAAAAAAAAGAATTGGCCAGAAAGGGTGGATGGATGTCAGCCAGATGCCCAGTCATCTCCTCTTGTTTCAGAGTGTGAGACTCCAGTCTGTGCCCGTGGTGTCTTAGAGTGAGAGGTTCAAGTCCCACTGCATCCACACATCCTCGAGGTGCTTGCTCACTTTGGAGGTCCCTCAGCTGGCTTCTCCACCTGCTTGCTCCAGGAAGGAGGTGGGCTGGGAGAACTCTTCATCTTTCTTCAGAATAGCTCAGAGGCAGGGGTGGGGTGGGCCATGATTGCAGGTAGAGTTGGCAGGTGAGTACCTTTGGGTCTCCCAGTGATTGGCATGCAGTGGGTTGGGGCGATGGCAGGGTCTCAGCCCCCCTCCCTCCCCACTCACCCAGTGGGACAAAGCCAGGTTTCCAGCTGTCATGTGTGGACCCCAGGACCCACCAGCAATGGGGAGGGAGGGGT
>NW_012267527.1:130147-131457 GCF_000151885.1 Dipodomys ordii
CCCCCCGCAGGCAGTTCCTCTTTTGAACTACAAAGATGGAGGTTGTCCCTATGGGGTGGGGTGTGGATGGTCTTGGCCAGGCATGGCTCTTCTGTTTTGTTTTGTTTATCAGCCTCATCCTCCAAGCTTCCCTGACAATTCTGGAAAGTTCTTCCTCACAGTTGACTCTCATTTTCCCTTCTCTGCCATTGGGTGTGCACAGTCCCATCCTCGTGGAGTCCCTCCACCCACCTCCCCCACCATCTCTGTAAATAGAGATCAAAAGGGGAGTTATGGGTCTAATGAATTGTTCACATTTTATTAGAGTGGATCTCCTCTTTCAACTGCAGGGGATTCTCCAGAGACAGGAGATTGGTGGTGGGATTGATGGCCTCTTCCAGGATGCTGGGGCTGGGCCAGCAGCGGTGGCCCAAAACCCATTGGGTGCCTCAGCCCCGGGGGGCAGGGATGAGAGATTGGTGGTGTGAGCTGGAAGGGTGCACTTGTGGTTGGATGTCCATGCTCCTCCCAGGTTAGTGGCCTTGTGGCCTTTCTCTGGGCCTTCTCGAAGCTACCGGCACCTGCTCAGGATTTCGGGTGTACTTGGTGCCCCGAAATTCTCTTCACGCACCCGGATGGAGAACGGGAAGTGTGTGAACTTCACCAGGGCGGGGAGAGAGATTTCAATTCAGCAATTGTATTTAACATTGTTGAGTGACTAGTGGCACCTAATGAAATACACACGTGTGGACTAAGTAAATGAATGAATGAGTTAATGAAGCTGGAGGCAGGGGTTGTCTGGTCTGGTGGATTAGAGGAAACCGGAAACGTCCAGCTCTGACCTGCTAGAAAGATGTCCACTGCCGGCTTCTCATTTAAGAGATGGGGGAAAGTGAGGCCCAGGGTCTCCAGGTTGATTTGCCTCAGGGCTGGCAGCTCCTCAGTACCCATGTCCAGTGGGTCTTTCTTTTAATGGGTGATTTGCTTTCTTATTTTTTCTTTGGGTCCCCCCCCTTTGTAATTGATCTTATCTGATATCTTGGCATCTCTTCTATTTCACATTGTCTTCTTTTATTTAATTAGATTTTTTTTGGTGCCAATTGTGGGGCTTGAGCGCTTCCCTGAGTTCTTTTAATTTTTAATTAATTAATTAATTTTGATTTTGCTAAATGCTGGCGGCTCTGCCTCTTGAGCCACAACTCTACCTCTGGCTTTTTGGTCTCACAGACCTTCCTGGCCTAGGCTGGCTTTGAATATTGACCCTCAGATCTCAGCCTCCTGAGTGGCTGGGATTGCAGGTGTGAGCCACTGGTGCCCAACTTCTGTCTTTT
>NW_012267528.1:0-376 GCF_000151885.1 Dipodomys ordii
ACTCAGCGGGACACAGTGGGGGACAGAGGGGACACAGCCGGACACAGCGGGACACAGCCGGGGACTCAGCGGGAAACAGCAGGGGAGAAGGGAGGACACAGCCGGACACAGAGGGATACAGAGGGGGACACAGCTGGGGACACAGCGGAACACAGCGAGGGACACAGAAGGACATCGCTGGGTACACAGTGGGGGACACAGCGAGGACACAGAGGGACACAGTGGGGACACAGAGGGAAAAGAGCAGGGAACACAGCTGAGGACACAGCGGGACACAGAGGGACAGCGGCGACACAGCAGGGGACACAGCGGGGACACAGCGTGACACAGTGCGACACAGCGGGACACAGAGTGGGACATAGCGTGACACAGCGGG
>NW_012267528.1:7805-8312 GCF_000151885.1 Dipodomys ordii
ACACAGCGGAGCACATAGCGGGACACACCGGAACACTGCGGGGGACTCAGCAGCGGACAGCGGGGACAAACCGGGGTAAACGGGGACACAGCGGGACACAGCGCGGGACACAGAGAGACATAGCAGGGACACAGCGGGGGAAACTGCGGGAGACAGCGGGGACACAGCGGGGACACAGCGGGATACAGAGGGGACACAGCGGAGGACACAGCAAGGGACAGCGGGGACATACCGGGAGACAATGGGGACAGAGCGGGTCACAGCGGGGGACAGCGGGGACACAGCGGGACACAGCAGGGACACAGAGGGACACAGCGGGGGACACAGTGGGGACACAGCGGGACACGGTGGGACACAGCGGGAACACAGCGGGGACACAGCGGGGACACAGCGGGACACAGCGGAACACAGCGGGGGACACAGCAGGGGACAGTGGGGACACAAAGAGCGACAAGGAGGACACAGCGGGACACAGCGGGGGACAGCGGGGACACAGCGGGACGCAGC
>NW_012267528.1:10958-11752 GCF_000151885.1 Dipodomys ordii
GACACAGCGGGACTCAGCGGGGGACACAGCAGTAAACAGCGGGACACAGTGGGACACAGTGGGGACACATCAGGGACACAGCGGGGGACACAGCAGGACAAAGCGGGGGCCACAGAGGCGTACACAGCGGGACACAGCGGGAAACACAGCGAGGACACTGTGGGACCCAGCGGAGAACACAGAGGGACACAGCGGGACACAGCGGGGGACAGAGGGGACACAGCGTGACACAGCCGGGGATAGCGGGGACACACCAGGGGACTACGGGGACACAGCGGGGACACATAGGAGGACACAGCGGGGACACAGCGGGACACAGCATGGGACAGAGCGGGGGACACAGCCGGACACAGCAGGGACACAGCGGGGTCCTCAGCGGGGGACACTGCAGGACACAGGGGGGACACAGCAGGACACAGCGGGGGACACAGTGGGGGAAAGAGCGGGACACAACAGGGAACACAGTGAGGACAAAGCGGGACCCAGCGCGACACAGTGTTGATACAGCGGGGATACAGCTTTACACAGCGGGTTACACAGCTGGGGACACAAAGGGACACAGTGGGTGACACAGCGGGACACAGCGGAACACAGTGGGACACAGTGGGGACAAAGCATGAGACAAAGCGGGGGACAGAGCGGGAGACAGCGGGGTACACAGCGAGGACACAGCGGGACACAGTGGGGACACAGCGGGGACTCAGTGGGGGACACAGCGGAACACAGCGTGGGACACAGCGAGGACACAGTGGGACACAGCTGGACACAGAGTCGATACAGCAGGGACACAGCCT
>NW_012267528.1:16178-16414 GCF_000151885.1 Dipodomys ordii
GGGACACAGCGTCGATACAGCAGGGCACAACGTTACACAGCGGAGTACACAGCTGGGGACACAAAGGGTCACAGTGGGGACTCAGCGGGACACAGCGGGACGCAGTGGGACACAGTGGTGACAAAGCATGAAATACAGCGGGGGACAGAGCGGGAGATAGCGGGGGACACAGCGAGGACACAGCAGGACACAGCGGGGACACAGCGGGGACTCAGCAGGGGACACAGCGGGGGACA
>NW_012267528.1:17232-17758 GCF_000151885.1 Dipodomys ordii
GGGACACAACGGGACACAGGGGGGACACAGCGGGTTACAGAGGGGACACACCGGGGGACAATGGGGACATAGCAGGACATAGCGAGGACACAGCGGGGGACAGAGCGGGGTCACAGTGGAGGACACAGTGGGGGACACAGCGAGGACACAGTGGGACACAGCGGGACACAGCGGGGACAAAGCGGAGGACATAGCGAGGACAGATCGGGACACAGCGGGACACAGTGGGGACACGGTGGGGACACAGCGGGACACAGCGGGGGACACAGCGGGGGACACAGCCAGACACAGCGGGACACAGCGGGGATACAGTGGAACACAGCGAGATACAGCGGGGAAACAGCGAGGACACAGCAGGGACATAGAGGGACACAGTGGGACACAGCGGGGACACAGAGGGACACAGCGGGTGACACAGCAGGACACAGTGGGACACAGTGGGATACAGCAGGGGACACAGCAGGACACAGCGGAGGACACAGCAGGGACACAGCCAGGACAAAGCAGGACACAGCGGGGAACAACG
>NW_012267528.1:22708-23134 GCF_000151885.1 Dipodomys ordii
GGACACAGCGGGGACACAGCGGGACACAGCGGGGACACAGCGAGGACACAACAGGACACAGCGGGAAACAGCGGGACACAGCAGGACACAGCAGGACATAGGGGGACACACCGGGACACAGCTGGACACAGCGGGATTCACAGCAAGGAAACAGCCGGCCCAGCGGGACACAGCGGGGACACAGCTGGACACAGCGTGGTGCACAGCGGGACACAGCGGGCACACAGTGAGGACACAACGGGACACAGCTGGAAACAGCCGGACACAGCAGGACACAGCGGGACATAGGGGGACACAGCGGGGACACAGCGGGACACAGCGGGTACACACCGTGTGACACAGCTGGAGACAAGTACGACACCACGGGACACAGGGGGACACAGCGGGGACACAGCAGGGACACAGCCGGACACAGCGGGACACAGC
>NW_012267528.1:24967-26688 GCF_000151885.1 Dipodomys ordii
ACAGCGGGAACACAGAGGGGACCCAGCGGGGACATAGCGGGACACAGCGTGGACACAGCGGGTGACACAGCGGGACACAGCGGGATACAGCGGGACACAGCAGGGACACAACGGGACACAGGAGGGACACAGCGGATACACAGCGAGACACAGCGGGACACAGCAGGGGACTCAGTGGGTTACAGAGGGGACACACCGGGGGACAACGGGGACATAGCAGGACACAGCGGGGGACAAAGCAGAACATAGCGGGGACACAGCGGGGACACAGCGGTGGACGCAGAGGGGACACAGCGGGACACAGCAGGACATAGTGGGGGAAACAGCGGGACACAGCGAGGCATAGCGGGGACACAGCAGGGACAAAGCGGGACACAGCTGGGGACACAGCGGGGACACAGCGAGGACAAAGAGGGACACAGCGGGACACAGCGGTTACACAGCGAGGACAAAGCGGGACACAGCAGGGACATAGCGGGACACAGTGGGACACAGTGGGGACACAGAGGGACACAGTGGGTGAAACAGCAGGACACAGAGGGACACAGCGGGATACAGCAGGGGACACAGCGGGACACAGCGGGGGACACAGCGGGACACAGTGGGGGATGCAGCGGGGGACACTGCGGGACACAGCGGCGGACACAGTGGGGGAAACAGAGGGAATACAGCGAGTACAGCGGGGGCAGAGCGGGAACACAACGGGGACATAGCTGGACACAGCGGGTGACATAGGGGACACAGGATGACACAGCAGGGATACAACTGGACACAGCGGGGACACAGCGGGGAAACAGCGGGACACAGCGGGACACAGCGGGACACAGCAGGGGACACAGTGAGGGACAGAGTGGACACACTGGGGAACAACGGGGACATAGCAGGACACAGCAAGGACAAAGCGGGACTTAGCGGGGACACAGCGGTGGACAAAGAGGGGACATAGCGGGACATAGTGGGGGACACAGTGGGACACAGCGAGACATAGCGGGGACAGAGCGGGGAAACATCAGAGACACAGCGGGACACAGTGTGGGACAGTGGGGACACACATGGAGAAAACGGGGACACAGCCTGATACAGCGGGGACACAGCAGGACACAGCGGGGGACACAGCGGGACCCAGCGGGGGACAGAGTGGGGGACAGAGCGAGGACACAGCGGAGCACCGCGGGGGACACAGCGGGGGACAAAGAGGGACAAAGCGGGGACATAGCGGGACACAGCGAGGACACACAGGGGGACACAGGGGGACACAGCGGGATACAGCGGGGACACAGAGGTGGACACAGCGGGTACACAGTGGGACACAGCGGGGGATACAGCGGGACACAGAGGGACACAGCAGGGACACAGCAACGGACACAGCAGAACACAGCGGGACACAGCGGGACACAGCGGGGGGACGCAGCGGGGACAATGAGGAAACAGCGGGACACAGCGGGGGACACTGCGGGGACACAGCAGGACACAGCGGGGGACACAGCTGGACACAGCTGGACACAGCGGGGGACAAAGTGGGGACACAGCAGGGGACTGCAGGGTACAGAGAGGGGACACAGTAGGACACAGTGGGGTACTCAGAGGGTCAGAGCGGGGGACAGAGTGACGACACAGCGGGACAAAGCGGGGACACAGGGGGACTGAGCAGGGTCACAGCGGGACACAGCGGGACACAGCGGGACACAGCGGAGAAACATCGGAGACACAGGGGGACACAG
>NW_012267528.1:26852-27080 GCF_000151885.1 Dipodomys ordii
ACACACCAGGGGTCAATGGGGACACAGCAGGGACACAGAGGGGGACACAGCGGGGACACTGGCGGACACAGCTTGACACAGCGCGGACATCGGGGACACATCGGGGGACTCAGCAGGACATAGCGGGACACAGCGGGGAACACAGTGGGGGACATATCAGAACACAGCGGGACACAGCGGGGGACACACAGCGACACAGCGGGACAAAGCTGGGATACCGCGGGGACA
>NW_012267528.1:32158-33380 GCF_000151885.1 Dipodomys ordii
ACACAGCGGGACACAGCGGGGACACAGTGAGGACACAACGGGACTCAACGGGACAGAGCGGGGACACAGCGGGACACAGTGGGACACAGCGGGGGACACAGCGGGAAACAGCACGGGAAATAGTGAAGGAAACAGCCGGACACATCGGGGAACACAGCGGGACACAGCAGGACACAGCAGGGGACAACGGGGACACAGCGGGACACAGCGGGGAACAGAGCGAGGACACAGCGGGACCTAGCGGGGATACAATGGGACACAATGGGACACAGCGGGGTACACAGCGGGACACAGCGGGGACACATCGGGGACACAGCAGTGGACACAGAGGGACACAGAGGGGGAAACAGCAGGACACAGTGAGGGACATAGCGGGACACAGCGGGGGACACAGCGGGACACAGCCGGGGACACCGTGGGGGACAGCGGGGACACAGCGGGACACAGTGGGACACAGCGGAGGACACAACGGGGACAGAGCGGGGACACAGCGGGACACAAGGGCACACAGCGGGAACACAGCAGGGACACAGCGGGACACAGCAGGGACACAGTAGGAGACAGCGGGAACACAACAGGTACACAGTGGGACACAGTGGGGGACACAGCGGGACACAGGGGGACATAGCGAGGACATAGCGGGACACAGCGGGACATAGCGGGGACACAGCGGGAACACAGCGGGGATAGAGCGGGAGACTCAGCGGGGGACAGAACGGTGGACACAGCTGGACACAGAGAGACACAGTAAGGACACAGCGGGACACAGCAGGACACAGTGAGGGACATAGCGGGACACAGCGGGGGACACAGCGGGACACAGCGGGGGAAACAATCGGGGACAGCGGGGACACAGCAGGACACAGTAGGACACAGTGGGGGACACAACGGGGACAGAGCAGGGACACAGCGGGACACAGGGGCACACAGCGGGAACACAGCGGGGGACACAGCGGCAGACAGCAGGGTCACACTGGGCACAACGGGGACACAGCGGGACACAGCGAGGGACACACCGGGGGACACAGCGGGACACAGCAGGGGACAAGCGAGGACACAGCAGGACACAGCTTGACACAGCGGGGACAGAGCGGGGACACAGCGGGACAGAGCGGGAACACAGAGGGGGACACAGCGGGACTCAGTGGGACACAGCGGGGGACAGAGCGGGACACACCGAGAACAAAGCGGGGACACAGCGGGACACAGCTGAACACAGCGG
>NW_012267528.1:37408-38944 GCF_000151885.1 Dipodomys ordii
GGGACACAGCGGGACACAGCGGGGACACAGCGGGACACATTGGGGACATAGCAGGGACACAGCGGGACACAGCGGGGGACACAGCGGGACACAGCGGGACACACATGGGACACAGGGAGGACACAGCGGGACACAGCAGGGGATATCGGGGACACAGCGGGGACACAGCGGGACAAAGCCGGACACAGGTGGCACAGCGGTTCACAGCGGGGACACAGCGAGGACACAGCGGAACACAGCAGGATACAGCGGGACACAGCGGGTACAGCGGGGACACAGAAGGCGACAGCGGGTCCCACCAGGGGACAACTGGGACACAGCGGGATACAGCGGGGGACACAGGGGATAGAGCGGGGGACTCAGCGGGGGACAGAGCGGTGGACACAGCTGGACACAGAGGGATACAGCAAGGACACAGCGGGACACAGCAGGGGACAAGTGAGGACACAGCGGAACACAGCGGGGACACAGCGGTGGACACAGAGGGGATACAGCGGGGACACAGTGGGACACAGCGGGGGACACAGCGGGGACACATCGGGAGAAAGTGGGGGACACAGCGGGACACATAAGGGGACACAGTGGGACACAGCGTGGGACAAGCGAGGACACAGTGGGACACAGCTGGACCAAGCAGGGACACAGCGGGAACAAAGCGGGGGACACAGTGAGGGATACAGCGGGACAAAGCGGGGACACAGCGGAGGACACAGCAGAGACACACCGAGGACAGAGCTGGACACAACGGAGTACACAGTGGGACACAGCGGAGGACACAGCGGGGAAACAGCGGGACACAGTGGGGGACACAGTGGGGACACAGCGGGGACACAGCCGGACCCAGCGGGACATAGGGGGACACAGCGGGGACACAGCGGGACACAGGGGGACACAGCGGGGACACAGCGGGACACAGTGCGGACACAGAGGGACACAACGGGGGAAACAGCAGAGACACAGTGCGACAGAGCGGGGACACAGCGAGGGACACAGCGGGACACAGCGGGGACACAGAGGGGGACAAAGCGGGACGCAGTGGGGGACAAGGGAGGACACAGCAGGACACAGCGGGGAACACAGCGGGTGACACAGCGGGACACAGCGGGGGACAAGCGGGGACACAGCGGGACCAAGCAGGGATACAGCAAGGACACAGTGGGACACAGCAGGACACAGCGGGACACAGTTGGGGACACAGCGGGACACAGCGCGTCACAGCGAGGGACACAGCGGGAAACAGCGGGGACACAGAGGGGGACACAGCGGGATGCAGCGGGGCACAAGGGAGGACACAACAGGACACAGCGGGGGACACAGTGGGGGACACAGCGGGGGACAAGCGAGCACACAGTGGGACACAGCGGGACCAAGCAGGGACACAGCCGGGACACAGCGGGGGACTCAGTGGGGGACACAGCGGGACAAAGCTGGGGACACAGCGGAGGACAGAGCAGGGACACAGCGAGGACACAGCGGGACAGAGCGGGAAACAGCGGAGACAGACCTGGACACAACGGGGTACACAGCGGGACACTG
>NW_012267528.1:43827-46045 GCF_000151885.1 Dipodomys ordii
CAGAGGGGGACAAAGGAGGAAACAGCGGGACACAGCGGGGGACAAGCGAGCACACAGTGGGACACAGCGGGACCAAGCAGGGACACAGCCGGGAAACAGCGTGGGACACAGTGGGGGACACAGCGGGACAAAGCGGGGGACACAGTGGAGGACACAGCGGGGACACAGTGAGGACACAGCGGGACACAGCGGGTAACAGCGGAGACAGAGCTGGACACAACGGGGTACACAGCGGGACACTTTGGGGACACAGCGAGGACACAGCGGGACACAGCATGGGACAAGCGAGGACACAGCGGGACTCAGAGGAAAACAGCGGGGACACAGCGGGGACAAGCGAGCACACAATAGGACACAGCGGGAACAAACAAGCAAGGACAGAGCGGGGACAAAGCGGGGGACACAGTGGGGGAAACAGCGGGACAAAGCGGGGGACACAGCGGAGGACACAGCGGGGACACAGCGAGGACACAGTGGGACAGAGCGGGAAACAGCGGAGACAGAGCTGGACACAACGGGGTACACAGCGGGACACTGTGGTGACATAGCTAGGACACAGCGGAACACAGTGGGACACAGCGGGACACAGCAGGACACAGCGGGGGACACAGCGGGACACAGCGCGGGACAAAGCGGGGAACCAGTGGGACACAGCGGGGGACACAGCGGGGACACAGCCGGTACACAGCCGGACACAGCGGGACATAGGGGGACACAGCAGGGACACAGCGGGACACAGTGTGGACACAGAGGGACACAGCGAGTGACACAGCGGGACACAGCGGGGACACAGAGGGGGCACAGCGGGACGCAGCGGGGGACAAGGGAGGATACAGCAGGACACATTGGTGGACACAGCGGGGGACACAGCGAGACACAGCGGGGGACAAGCAAGGACACAGTGGGACACAGCGGGACCAAGCAAGGACACAGCGAGGACACAGCGGGACACAGTGGGTAACAGTGGAGACAGAGCTGGACACAACGGGGTACACAGCGGGAACACAGCGGGGACACAGCTGGACACAGCGTGATACACAGCAAGGACACAGCCGGCCCAGCGGGACACAGAGGGGACAGAGCTGGACACAGCTAGGTACACAGAGGGACACAGCGGGGACACAGCTGGACAGAGCGCGGTACACAGGGGGACACAGCGGGGACACAGCGAGAACACAGCCAAACACAGAGGGACACAGCGAGGACACAGCTGGACACAGCAGGGTACACAGCGGGACTCAGCAAGGACACAGCGAGGACACAGAGGGACACAGCGGGACACAGCGGGACACAGTGCGGACACAGAGGGACACAATGGGGGACACAGCGGGGACACAGTGGGACACAGCGGGGGACACAGCAGGACACAGCGGGGACACAGCAGGTACACAGTGGGATACAGCGGGGGACACAGAGGGATACAGTGGGACACAGCGAGGACACAGCGGGACACAGCGGGACATAGCGGGGACACAGCGGGGATAGAGTGGGGGACTCAGTGGGGGACAGAGCGGTGGACACAGCTGGACACAGAGGGACACAGCAAGGACACAGCGGGACACAGCAAGGATCAAGCGAGGACACAGCGAGACTCAGAGGGAAACAGCGGGGACACAGCAGGGGACACAGCGGGGGACAGCAGGGACACACTGAGGGACAACAGGGACACAGCGGGACACAGCGGGGGACACAGCGGGACACAGCAGGGGACAAGTGAGGACACAGCAGGACACACCTTGACACAGCGGGGACAGAGCGGGGACACAGTGGGGGATACAGCGGGACAGAGCGGGGACACAGAGGGGGACACAGCTGGACTCCCGGGACAGAGCGGAACACAGCGGGGGACACAGCGGGGACACAGCGGGACACAGCGGTGGACAAAGAGGGGACACAGCGGGACACAGCTGGACACAGCGGTGACAGAACGGGGGACTCAGCGGGGGACACTGTGGGACACAGCGAGGGACACAGCGGGGGCACAGCGGGACACAGCAGGGACACAGCGGGACACAGCGGGGGACACAGAGGGACCCAGCGAGGGACACAGCGGGGGACACAGCGGGAACACAGTGGGGACACAGCGGGGAACAAAGAGGGGACAAAGCGGAGACATAGCGAGACACAGCGAGGACACAGCGGGGGACAAAGCTGGACACAGCGGGATACAGCGGGGACACAGCTGGAGAGAGCGTGGTACACAGGGGGACACAGCGGG
>NW_012267528.1:50764-53514 GCF_000151885.1 Dipodomys ordii
GACACAGCGGTACACAGCGGGGGACAGCGGGGACACAGCGGGGGACACAGCGAGGACAAAGCGGGACACAGTGGGAACCAGTGGGACACAGCGGGACACAGCGGGGGACACAGCGGGACACAGAGGGGGACACAGCGGGACACAGTGGGGAACACAGCGGGACACAGCGGGACACAGCGGAATACAGCGCGGCACACAGCTGGCACACAGCTTGGGATATAGCGGGACACGTTGGGGACACAGTGGGACACAGCGAGACACAGTGGTGAACACAGTGGGACACAGCGGGACACAGGGGTAACACAGCAAAGACACAGCGAAACACAGAGGGACACAGCGGGGACACAGCGGGGGACACAGCAGGATACAGAGGGGACACAGCGGGGGACACAGCGAGACACAGAGCAGACACATTGGGAACACAGCGGGAGAGACACCGGGACACAGCAGGGACACAGAGGGGGACACAATGGGGGAAACAGCGGGGAAAAAGCGGGACACCAAGGGACACAACAGGACACAGCGGGAAACAGCAGGGTCACAGCGGGGACACAGTGGGACACAGTGGTGGAAACAGCGGGACACAGCGGGACACAGCGGGGTACAAAGCGCGGACACAGCGGGGGACACAGCCGGACACAGCGGGGACAAAGCGTGACACAACGGAACACAGCGATGGAAACAGCGGGACACAGAGCAGACACATTGGGAACACAGCGGGAGAGACACCGGGACACAGCGCGGACACAACGGGGAACACAGCGGAACACAGCGGGACACAGCGGGACACAGCGTGGGACACAGCGGGACACAGCGGGACACAGCAGGACAAAGCGGGACACAGCAGGACACACCCGGGGACACAGAGTGGGACAGCGGGGACACTCCGTTGGACAGCGGGGAAACAGCGGGATACAGCGGGAGACAGCCGGGACACAGCGGGGGACACAGTGAGGACACAGCGGAACACGTTGGAGACACAGCGGGACAGAGTGGGACAGAACGGAGGACACAGCGGGACACAGGGGGAACACAGCGAGGACACAGGGAAACACAGAGGGACACAGCGGGGACACAGCAGGGGACACAGCGGGATACAGCGGGGACAAAGCGGGGGACACAGCGGGTCACAGCGGGGACACAGAGGGGGACACAGCGGGACACAGTGGGGGACACAGCGGGACACAGTGGGACACAGCAGAATACAGCACTGGACACATCTGGCACACAGCTTGGGATACAGGGGGACACGTTGGGGACACAGTGGGACAGAGCAGGACACAGCGGTGGACACAGAGGGACACAGCGGAACACAGGGGTAACACAGCAAAGACACAGCGAAACAGAGCGGGGACACAGCGGGGGACACAGCGGGGGACACAGCGGGACACAGAGCAGACACAGCGGGGATAGAGCGGGAGAGACACCGGGACACAGCGGGGAAACAGAAGGGGACACAACGGGGACACAGCGGGGGAGAAAGCGGGACACCAAGGGACACAACAGGACACAGCGGGAAACAGCAGGGTCACAGCAGGGACACAGTGGGACACAGTGGTGGAAACAGCGGGACACAGCGGGACACAGCGGGGTACAAAGCGTGGACACAGCGTGGGACACAGCCGGACACAGCGGGGACAAAGCGTGACACAACGGAACACAGCGGTGGAAACAGCGGGACACAGCGGGACACAGTGGGACACAGCGCAGACACAACGGGGAACACAGCGGAACACAGCGGGACACAGCGCGACACAGCGTGGGACACAGCGGGACACAGCAGGACAAAGCGGGACACAGCAGGACACACCCGGGGACACAGAGGGGGACAGCGGGGACACTCCATGGACAGCGGGGAAATAGCGGGACACAGCGGGAGACAGCGGGGACACAGTGGGGGACATAGTGAGGACACAGCGGGACACGTTGGGGACACAGCGGGACAAAGTGGGACAGAGCGGAGGACACAGCGGGAAACAGGGGGAACACAGCGAGGACACAGGGAAACACAGAGGGACACAACGGGGACACAGCGGGATACAGCGGGGACACAGCGGGGGACACAGCGGGTCACAGTGGGGACACAGTGGGGGACACAGCAGGGGACACAGCTGGGTACAAAGCGGGACACCACGGGACACCTCGGGACACAGCGTGACACAGCGCGGACACAGTGGAGACACAGCGGGGACACAGCGAGGGACACCGCGGGACACAGCAAGGACATAGCGCGACACAGACGGACACAGCGGGGACACAGCGGGGGACACAGCGGGACACAGCATAGACACAGTGGAAGACACACTGGGACACAGTGGGGGACACCAAGGGGGACACAGCGGGGACACAGCGGGGGACACAGCGGGGGACACAGTGGGATACAGCGGGGACACAGCGGGGTACACAGAGAGGACCCAGTGGGACCCAGCGGGACACAGCATCGATACAGCGGGGACGCAAAGAGACACAGCAGGGTACACAGCTGATGACACAACGGGACACAGTGGGGGACACAGCAGGGCACAGCGGGGACAAAACGGGAGAAACAGCGGGGAACAGAGCAGGACACAGCGGGGGACACAGAGAGGACACAGTGGGGACACATCGAGACTCAGCGGGTGACACAGCGGGGGACAAAGCGGGACACCACAGGACACAACGGGGACACAGCGGGACACAGTGGGGGACACAGCGAGGACACAGCCGGACACAGCGGGACACAGTGGGGGACACAGCGGGACACAGCGGGG
>NW_012267528.1:54274-54562 GCF_000151885.1 Dipodomys ordii
GGGACACCATGGGACACAATGGGACACAATGTGACACAACGGGACACAGCGGGGAAACTGCGGGGACACAGCGGGACAAAGGAGGAGACACAGCGGGACACAGCGGGACACAGCGGGGGACACAGCGGGGGACAGCGCAGACAGAGAGTGGACACAGCGGGACACAGTGGTTACACAGCTGGACACAATGGAGTATATAGCGGGACACAGCGGGCACACAGCGGGGACACAACGGGACACAGCAGGACACAGCAGGGACAGAGCGGGGCACAGCGGGACACAGCGGGG
>NW_012267528.1:60305-61535 GCF_000151885.1 Dipodomys ordii
CAGCGGGGGACAAAGCGGGACACAGCAGGGGACACAGCTGGGGACACAGTGGGACACAGCGGGGGACATATCGGGACATAGCAGGGGATAGAGAGGGGGACACAGCGGGACACAGAGGGGAACACAGCGAGGACACAACGGGACACAGCGGATCACAGTGGGACACAGCGGATCACAGTGGGACACAGCAGGACACAGCGGAGTACACAGCTGGGGACACAACGGGACAAAGGGGGGACATAGCGGGACACAGCAGGACACAGCGGGACACATTGGGACACAGCGGGGACTCAGCGGGGGACACAGCGGAGGACAGAGCGGGGGACACAGCGGGACACAGCGTCGATACAGCGACGACACAGGGGCACACAGCAGGGTACACAGCTGGGACACAACGGGACACAGTGGGGGACACAGCGGGACACAGCGGGACAAAGCGGGACACATCAGGGGACAGAGCGGGGGACACAGTGGGACACAGCGAGGAGACAGGTGGACACAGCAGGGTACACAGCGGGACACAGCAGGGACACAGCAGGGACACAGCGGGGACACAATGGGACACAGCGGGGACACAGCAGAGACACAGCCGGACACAGCGGGGACACAGCATTGGTCACATCGGGACACAGCGGGGGACACAGCGGGACAAAGCGGGGACTCAGCGAGGACATAGAGGGGGACACAGAGGGGGACAAAGTGGGACAGAGCAGGGACAGAGCAGGACAAAGCATTACACAGCAGGACACAGCGAGGGACAGAGCAGGACACAGCTGGACACAGCGATGACACTGCGGGGACACAGCAGGACACAGCTGGGGACACAGCAGGTTACACAGCGGGACACAGCGGGAGACACAGCGGGGGACACAGCGGGACACAGCGGGGGACACAGTGAGGACACAGCGGGACAGAGCGTGTGATACAGCGAGGACAAAGCGGGGACACAGCACTGGACTCAGCGGTACTCAGCGGGGGACAAAGCGGGACACAGCAGGGGACACAGCGGGGGACACAGTGGGACACAGCGGGGCACATATCGGGACATAGCGGGGGATAGAGAGGGGGACACAGCGGGACACAGAGGGGAACACAGCGAGGACACAACGGGACCCAGAGGGATACAGCGGGGACACAGCGGGACACAGCAGGGGACAGAGAGGGGGACACAGCGGGGGATACAGAGGGGAACACAGCGAGGACACATCGGAACCCAGTGGGACACAGCGT
>NW_012267528.1:67381-68359 GCF_000151885.1 Dipodomys ordii
AGCGGGACAAAGCGGGGGACATTGGGTACACAGCAGGTTACAGCAGGGACACAGCGGGACACAGCGGGGACACAGCAGGGGACACAGCAGGGGATACAGCGGAACACAGCGCGGGACACAGCGGGAAACGGGGGAAACAGCGGGGGACACAGCGGTGGACACAGGGAGAACACAGTGAGACACAGCAGGGAAACAATGGGGACACAGCGGGACAGAGCGGGGACACACCAAGAAACAGCGGGACACAGCGGGACACAGTGGGGGACACAGCGGGACACAGCGGGGGACATAGCGAAGACACAGCGGGACACTGCGGGAGACAAAGCGAGGACACAACGGGAAACAGCGGAACAAAGTGGGACACAGTGGGGATACAGCAGGGGACCCAGCAGGACACAGGGGGGACAAAGTGGGACACAGCGGGCGACACAGCAGGACACAGCGAGGGACAAAGCTGGGGACACAGTGGGGAAACAGCGGGACACAGCGAGACACAGCGGGACACAGCGGGGCCACAGCGGGACACAGCAGGGACACAGCTTGAACACAGCGGGGACACAGCGGGACACATCGGGACACAGGGGGACAGAGAGAGGGACAGAGCAGGACACAGCAGGGGACACAGCGAGATACAGCAGAGGACTCATCGGGAACACAAAGGGGGACGCAGTGGCACACAGCGGGGACACAGCGTGACTCAGTAGGGACACAGTAGGGGACACAACATAACACAGCGGGGACACAGCAGGATACAGCGGCAGACACAGCGGGACACAGCGGGGGACACAGCAGGACACAGCGGGGGACACAGCGAGGACACAGCGGGACAAAGCGGGACATAGTGGGGACACAGAGGGACACAACGGGGACACAGCGGGGGACACAGCACGACACAGACGGGGACACATCCGGACACAGCGGGGGACACAATGGGGGACACAGAGGGACACAGCGGAACACAGCAGGGACACAGCGGGA
>NW_012267528.1:73834-74355 GCF_000151885.1 Dipodomys ordii
ACAGCGGGACACAGTGGGACACAGCGGGGACAGAGGGAGGAAAAAGCGGGACACAGTGGGGTTCACAGCGGGACACAGCGGGGGACACAGGGAGGACACAGCGGGACACAGAGGGGCCACAGCGGGGACTCACCGGGGGACACAGCGGGGGACAAAGAGGGACACCAAGGGGCACAGTGTTACACAGCGGGACACAGCAGGGTACACAGCTGGGGACACAACGGGAAACAGCGGGGGACACAGCTGGGGACACAACGGGAAACAGCGGGGGACACAGCGAGGACACAGCGGGACAGAGCAGGGTACACAGTGGGACAAAGCGGGCGATACAGTGGGACACAGCATGACACAGCGGGGTCACAGCAGTAGACAGAGCAGGACACAGCGGGGAACACAGTGGAACACCGTGGAGGACAGAGCGAGGACACAGCGGCTCACAGTTGGGGACACAGCAAGGACACAGCGGGACACAGCGGGGACACAGCGGGACACAGTGGGGGACACAGCGGAACACAGCGGGG
>NW_012267528.1:75050-75357 GCF_000151885.1 Dipodomys ordii
GGGACACAGCGGGACACAGCGGAGGACATCGGGAACAGAGCGGGACACAGCAGGACACAGCAGGACACAGAGGGGACACACCGGGACACAACGGGGGACACAGCGAGGGCACAGCGGGACACAGCAGGGGACAGCGGGGGACACAGTTGGACACAGCTGGGACACACCAGTGGACATAGCGAGACACACCGCGGGACACCCGGGACACAGCGGGGGACACAGCGGGACACAGCGTGTCACACATGGGACACAGGGAGGACACAGCGAGACACAGCGGGGGACACAGCAAGGACACATTGGGACACAG
>NW_012267528.1:76708-77082 GCF_000151885.1 Dipodomys ordii
ACAGCGGAGGGCACAGCGGGGACACAGCGAGGACACAGCGGGACACAGCGGGACACAGCGGGGACAGAGCTGGACACAATGGGGTACACAGCGGGAAACTGTGGGGACACAGCAAGGACACAGCGGGACACAGTGGGACACAGCGGGGGCAAAGCGGGGACACAGCGTGATACAGAGGGGGACACAGAGGTGTACAAGCGGGACACATCGGGGAACACAGCGAGGACACAGCGGGACCCAGCGGGACACAGCGTTGATACAGCGGGGACACAGGGGGACACAGCAGGTTGCACAGCTGGGGACACAAAGGGACACATCGGGGGACACAGCGAGGACACAGCGGAACACAGCCTGGGACACAGCGAGGACACAGC
>NW_012267528.1:81371-81972 GCF_000151885.1 Dipodomys ordii
CAGTGGGACACAGTGTCGATACAGTGGAGACACAGCGGGACACAGCGAGGTACACAGCTGGGGACACAAAGGGACACAGTGGGGGACACAGCGGGACAAAGCAGGACACAGTGGGACACAGCGGGGACAAAGCGTGAGACACAGGTGGGGACAGAGCGGGAGACAGCCGGGGACACAGCGAGGACACAGCGGGACACAGCGGGGAGACAGCGGGGACTCAGCGGGGGACACAGCGGGGGACATAGCAGGACACCACGGGACACAGCAGAACACAGCGGGAAGCAGAGGTGACCCTGCGGGGACACAGTGGGACACATCAGGGGACACAGCCGGACAGAGTGGGGGACACAGCAGAACACAGAGGGGGACAGAGCATGGAACACAGTGGGGACACAGCGGGACACAGCAGGTCACAGCAGGGACACAACGGGACAAAGAGGGACACAGTGGGGGACATATCGTAGGACTCAGCAAGACACAGCGGGGAAAAAGCTGGACAGAATGGGGTATACAGCGGGACACAGCGGGGACACAGCGGGGACACAGCGGGACACAGCGGGTCACAGCAGGGACACAGCGGGACAAAGCGGGACACAGCGGC
>NW_012267528.1:88002-89396 GCF_000151885.1 Dipodomys ordii
CGATACAGCGGGGACACAGCGGGACAGAGCTGGAACACAGTGGGACTCAGCGGTGACAGAGCAGTACACAGCTGGACACAGCAGGGACACAGCAGGGACACAGTGGGGGACACAGCGGGACACAGCGGGGACACAGCTGGACACAGAGGGGGACACAGTGGGATACACAGCGGGACACAGTGGGAAACACAGCGAGGACACAGCGGGACACAGCGGGGACAGAGCGGGAAAGAGCGTGACACAGCGAGGACACATGGGGACACAGCGGGGACACAGTGAAACTCAGCGGGGTACACAGAAGTACACAGCGGGACACAGCTTGTCACAGCGGGGGACACAGTGGGACACAGTGGGGGACAGAGAGGGGTACACAGCGGGGAACACAGCTGGGGACACAACGGGACACAGCAGGTGACACAGCGAGGACACAGCGGAACACAGCGTGGGACAAAGCGAGGCCACAGCGGGACACAGCGGGACACAGTGGGGACACAGCAGGGACACAGCAGGGACACAGCGAGGGACACAGCGGGACACAACGGGACACAGCGGGGGACACAGCAGGACACAGCGGGGGACACAGCGGGTGACACAGCAGGATACAACAGGGAACACAGCGAGGACACAGCGGGACCCAGCGGGCCACAGCGGCAATACAGCGGGGACACAGCATTACACAGCAGGGTACACAGCTGGGGAAACAAAGGGACACAGTGGGGGACACAGCGGGACACAGCGGGACACAATGGGAAAAGTGGGGCAAAACGTGGACACAGCGGGGAACAGAGTGGGAGACAGCTGGGGACAAAGCGAGGACAAAGCAGGACACTGCGTTGACACAGTGGGAACTCAGCGGAGGACAGAGCGGGGGACAAAGCGGGACACCACGGAACACAGCGGGACACAGAGATAAACAGCGGTGACCGAGCGGGGATACAGCGGGACACAGCGGGGGACACAGCTGGACACAGTGGGACACAGCGTCGATACAGCGGGGACAGAGTGGGACACAGCGGGACACAGTGGGAAAAGCGGGACAAAACGTGAGACACAGCGGGGAACAGAGCGTGAGACAGCGGGGGACACAGCGAGGACAAAGAAGGACGCTGTGGGGCGACAGAGGGACAGAGCTGTAACACAGCGGGTCTCAGCGGGACACAGCAGTACACAGCAGGACATAGCGGGGACACAGCAGGGACACAGCGGGGGACACAGCTGGTTACACAACGGGACACATCGGGGGACACAGCGAGGACCCAGCGGAACACAGCTTAGGACACAGCGAGGACACAGCATGACCCAGAGGGACACAGCGGGACACAGCGAGGACACAGCAGTAGACACAGTGGGACCCATTGGGGGACACAGCGGGACATAGCGGGGACTCACCGGGG
>NW_012267528.1:95321-96224 GCF_000151885.1 Dipodomys ordii
ACAGCGGGACACAGCGGGGGACAAAGCGAAGACACATTGGGACACAGCGAGGACACAGCCGGACTCAGCGGGAGACGCAGAGGGACACAGCGGGGAACAGAGCGAGGACACAGCGGGACCCAGGCGGACACAGCAGGGACACAGCGGGGACTCATTGGGGTACTCAGCGGGACACAGCAGGCGCACAGCGGGGACACAGCGGTATACAGCGGGACACAGCTGGACACAACGGGACAGAGCGGAGGACACAGCAGGACACAGCGGAGGACAGAGCGACGACACAGCGGGACACAGCAGGGACACAGGGGGACTCAGCATGGTCACAGCGGGACACAGCGGGACACAGCGGGACACAGCGGGGACACAGCAGGGACACAGCAGGGACGGAGCGGGGGACACAGCGGGACACAACGCGACACAGCAGGGGACACAGCAGGACACAGCAGGGGACACAGCGGGACACAGCGTCGATAAAGCGGGTACACATCATAACACAGTGGGTTACACAACTGTGGACACAAAGTGACACAGTGGTGGACACAGTAGGACACAGCAGGGACACAGAGGGGACTCAGTGGGGGACACAGCGGGACACAGCGGGACACAGCGTGTGACACAGCGGGGGACAGCAGGGGACAGAGAGGGGACACAGCAGGACACGACGGGACACAGCAGGAGACACAGCAGGACACAGCGGGGACACATGGGGACACACCGGGGGACACAGTGGGACACAGAGGGACACAGCGCGGGACACAGCGTGGGACAGCTGGGACAGAGAGGGGACAAAGCGGGACACAGCGGGGGACAAAGAGGGAGACAGCGGGGGACACAGCGAGGACACAGCGGGACACAGCGGCGACACAGAGGGGACTCAGCTAGGGACACAGCGGGGGACAAAGC
>NW_012267528.1:102751-105879 GCF_000151885.1 Dipodomys ordii
CAGCGGGACACAGCGTCGATACAGCGGGGACACAGTGGGACACAGCTGGACACAGCAGGGGACTCAGGGAAGACACAGCAGGACACAGCGGGGACTCACCGGCGGACACAGCGGGGGACAAAGCGGGACAACACGGGGCACAGTGGGACACAGCGGGACACAGCGGGGACACTGCGGGAACATAGCAGGACACAGCAGGGTACACTACGGGACACAGTGGGACACAGCAGGGGACAAAGCGGGGACACAGCGGGACACAGCCAGGACACACAGCGAGGACACAGCGGGACACAGCATGGGACAAAGCGGGAGACAGAGGGGGACACAGTGAGGACACAGTGGGACACAGCGGGGACACAGATGGGACTCAGCGAGGGACAAAGCGGGGGACAAAGCATGACATCACGGGACACAGTGTGACACAACGGAACACAGCGGGGACACAGCGGGGATACAGCGAGACAAAGCGGGGTACACAGCGGGACACAGCGGGACACAGCAGGATACACAGTGGGGGACAGATAAGGGAAACAGCAGGACACATCGGGGACAGAGCTGGACACAGCGGGTTACACAGCGGGACAAGGCGAGCACACAGCGGTGACACAGCGGGACACAGCGGGACACAGCGGGGGACACCGGGGGACACAGCGGGACACAGCTGGGACACAGCAAGGGACACAGCGAGGACACAGCAGGACATAGCAGGGAAACAGCGGGACCCAACGTGGACACAGCAGTGTACACAGTGGGACACAGCGGGGGACACAGCGGGACACAGCGGGACACAGCAGGGTACAAAGCGGGGGACAGATAGGGGAAACAGCAGGACACATCGGGGACAGAGCTGGACACAGCGGGGTACACAGCGGGACAAGGCAAGCACACAGCGGGGACACAGCGGGACACAGCGGGGGACAGCGGGGGACACAGCGGGACACAGCTGGGACACAGCAGGAGACACAGCGAGGACACAGCAGGACATAGCGGGGAAACAGCGAGACCCAACGGGGACACAGCAGTGTACACAGTGGGACAGAGCGGGATACAGCGGGGGACACAGCAGTACACAGAGGGGGACACAGAGGGGTACACAGTGGGACACAGCTGGGAACACAGCGAGGACACAGCGGGACACATCGGGACACAGCAGGGGACACAGCCACAGCGGGGACACAGCGTGGACTCAGTGGGGGACACAGCAAGGGACAAAGCGGGACACCACAGAACACAGCGGGACACAGCGGGACACAGCGTGAACAATGCGGGAACATAGCGGGACACAGAGGGGTACACAGCGGGACACAGCGGGACACAGCGGGGGATACAGTGGGACACAGCAGGGGACACAGCAAGGACACAGCGGGACATAGCGGGACACATTGTGGGACAAAGCGGGAGACAGCGTGTTACACAGCGAGGACACAGCAGGACACAGCGGGGACACAGAGGGTACTCAGCGTGGGACACAGCTGGGGACAAGAGTGGGAAACAGAGGGTACACAGTGGGACACAGCGGGACACAGCGAGGGACAGAGCGGGACACTGCTGGGGACAGAGCGGGGGACACAGCGGGACACAGCGGGGACAGAGCGGGATATACAGTGGGCCACAGCGGAGACACAGCGGAGACATAGCGAGACACAGCAGGACACAGTGGGACACAGCGGGACACCGCGGGGGAAACAGCGGGACACAGCGGGACACAGCCGGGGACAGAGTGGGACACAGCGGCACACAGCGGGGACACAACGTGGGACAACAGTGACACAGCGGGACATAGGGGGGACACAGCAGGGGACACAGCGGGGGACACATCGGGACAGCGCGGGACACAGCAGGACACAGGGGGACACAGTGAAACACAGCGGGGACACAGCAGAACACAGCGGGACACACCGGGGAAACAGCAGGGACACCACAGCATGGAAACACAGCGAGGACACAGTGTGACACAGCATGGGACAAAGCGGGCGATAGCGGGGGACACAGCGAGGACACAGCGGGGACACAGCGGGACCCAGTGGGGAAACAGCGGGGGACTCAGGGGGATACACAGAGGGACAAAGGTGGTCACAGCTGGACACAGCGGCAACACAGCAGGGACACAGCGGCAGACACAGCCGGACACAGTGGGACACAGCGGGGACAAAGAAGCAGGACACCACGGGACACAGCGGGACACAGCGGATCACTGCAGGAACATAGCAGGACACAGCAGGGTACACAGCGGGACACAGTGGGACACAGCGGGGGAAAAAGCGGGGACACAGCGGGCCACAGCCAGGAAACACAGCGAGGACACAGCGGGACACAGTGGGGGACAAAGCGTGACACAGCGAGGGACACAGAGGGGTACACAGCAGGACACAGCGGGGAACACAGCAAGGACACAACGGGACCCAGCGGGACACAGCGTCGAAGCAACCGAGACATAGCGGGACACAGCGGGGTACACAGCTTGTGTCACAACGGGACACAGCGGGGGACACAATGAGGACACAGCGGAACACAGCATGGGACACAGCGAGGACACAGCGGGACACAGCGGGACAAAGTGGGACACAGCGGGGTCACAGGGAGGACACAGCGGGTCACAGCAGGGGACACAGCGGGACACAGCGGGGGACACAGGGAGGACACAGCGGGACACAGCGGGGACACAGTGGGGACACACCTGGGGACACAGCGGGGGAAAAAGCGGGACACCAAGGGACACAGTGTGACACAGCGGGACACAGCAGATTACACAGCTGGGGACACAACGGGAAACAGCGGGGGACACAGCGGGACACAGCGGGACACAGCGGGGACAAAGAGTGGGACATAGCGGGGGATAGAGCGGGACACAGCGGGGACCAAGCGGGACCCAGCGGGGAAACAGCGTGGACTCAGGGGGGGACACAGCAGGGGACACAGCGGGACACAGCGGGACACAGCGGGACACAACGGGAACACAGCGAGGACCCATTGGGACCCAGCAGGACACAGCGTCGATACAGCGGGGGACACAGCGGGACACAGAAGGACACAGCGGAGGACAGAGCGGGACACAGCGGAGGACAGAGCGGAACACAGCTAGGGACACAGGGAGGACACAGCGGACACAGCGGGGACACAGCGGGACA
>NW_012267528.1:108472-109635 GCF_000151885.1 Dipodomys ordii
ACACAGCGTGACACAGCGGTGAAACAGCAGGAATACAGCAGGGAAAAATAGCGTGACACAACGGGACACAGCGGGGGTCACAGCAGGACACAGAGGGGGACACAGCGGGGGACAGAGCAGGACACAACGGGGAACACAGCGAGGACACAGCAGGACCCAGCGGGACACAGCGTCGATATAGCGGGGACACAGCGGGACACAGCGGGTTACACAGCTGGGGACACAAAGGGACACAGTGGGGGGACACAGCGGAACACAGCGGGACACAGTGAAACACAGACGGGACAAAGCATGAGACACAGCAGAGGACATAGTGGGACACAGCGGGGGATACAGCGAGGACACAGCGGGACACAGCAGGGACTCAGCGGGGACTCAGTGGCAGACACAGCAGGGGACAAAGCGGGACACCACAGAACATAGCGGGACACAGTGGGAAATAGCTTTGATCCTTCGGGGACACAGCAGGACACAGCGGGGGTTACAGCGGGACACAGCGGGGCACAGCGGGGGACACAGCGGAATACAAAGGGGGACAGAGCGTGGGACACAGCGAGACACAGCGGGGACAAAGCTGGACACAGTGGGGTATACACAGCGGGACACAGAGGGGCAACAGCGGGGACACACCGGGACACTGAGGTTCACAGCAGGGACACAGCGGGACACAGCGGGACACAGCAGGACACAGCTGGGGACACAGCGGGACACAGCGGGGGACACAGAGAGGACACAGCGGGACACAGAGGAGCACAGAGAGGGGTATACAGCAGAACACAGCGGGGAACACAGCGAGGACATAGCGGGACCCAGCGGGACACTGCGTCGATACAGCAGGGACACAGCAGGACAGAGCGGGGACACAGCGGGACTCAGCGGGGACACAGCAGTACACAGAGGGACACAGCGGGGACACAGCAGGGACACAGCAGGGGACACAGCAGGACACAGCGGGACACAGCGGAGGACACGGCGGGACACAGAGTGGGACACAGAGGGATACACAGCAGGACACAGCGGGGAACACAGCGAGGACACAGCGGGACCCAGCGGGACATAGCGTGGATACAGCGGGGTCACAGCGGGACAGAGTGGGGACAACGCGGGACACAGTGGGACACAGACGGGACAAAGCGTGAGACACAGCGGGGGACAGAGCGGGA
>NW_012267528.1:112513-113377 GCF_000151885.1 Dipodomys ordii
GGACACAGCGGGACACAGCGGGACACAGCGGGGAAACATCAGGGACACACGGGGGACACAGGGAGGACACAGTGGGACACAGCGGGGACACAGCAGGGACTCACCCGGGTACACAGCGGGGGATAAAGCGGGGCACCACGGGACACAGTGGGACACAGTTGTGGACAAGGGGGAGACAAAGTGGGAACATAGCAGGATACAGCTGGGTACACAGCAGGACACAGCGAGGACACTGCAGTGAACACAGTGGGACAGAGCGGAGGACACAGCGGGACACAGCGGTGGACACAGCGGGACACACCGGTGGATACAGCGAGGACACAGCGGGACCCAGCGGGACACAGCGTCGATAGAGCGGGGACACAGTGGGACACAGCGGGGTACACAGCTGGGGACACAACGGGGCACATCGGGGGACACAGCGAGGACACAGCGGAACACAGCATGGGACACAGCGAGGACACAGGGGGACACAGTGGGACACAGCGGGACACAGCAGGAACACAGCAGGAGACACAGCGGGACACAGCAGGGGACACAGAGGGACACAGCGGGGGACACAGGGAGGACACAGCGGTACACAGCGGGGACACAGCGTGGACACACCCGGGGAAACAGCGGAGGACAAAGTGGGACACCACGGGACACAGCGGGATACAGCGGGGGACAATGGGGAGACAGAGCGGGACACAGCGAGGACACAGCGGGACACAGCGGGAGACACAGCGCGACCCAGTGGGGGACCCAGCGGGACCCAGCTGGGTACACAGTGGGGGACAAAGGAGGAGACAGCGGGGGACACAGGGGAGACACTGCGGGACACAATGGGGGACACAGCGAGGACACATTGGGACACAGCGGGGA
>NW_012267528.1:117421-117785 GCF_000151885.1 Dipodomys ordii
GGGGGACACAGCAAGGACACAGCGGGGATACAGTGGGGACTCAGCTGGGGACACAGCGGGGCACAAAGCGGGACACCACGGAACACAGCAGGATACAGCAGGAAACAGTGGGACACAGCGAGGAACACAGTGACGTCACATCGGGACCCAGGGGGACACAGCGTCGATACAGCGGGGACACAGCAGGACAGGGCTGGGACACAGCGGGACTCAGCGGGGACAGAGCAATACACAGCAGGACACAGCGAGGACACAGCAGGGACACAGCGGGGGACACAGCGGGACACAGCGGGACACAGCGGGACACAGCGCGGACACACCTTGACACAGAGTGGGACAGAGAGGGGTACACAGCGGGACACAG
>NW_012267528.1:119816-120699 GCF_000151885.1 Dipodomys ordii
GACAGAGCGGGAACATAGCAGGACACAGCGGGGACACAGCGGGACACATCGGGGGACACAGCGAGGACACAGCAGAACACAGCGTGGGACACAGCGAGGACACAGTGGGACACAGCGGGGGAAACAGCGGGACACAGCGGGGACACAGCAGTGGACACAGCGGGATAGAGCGGGGGACACAGCGGGACACATCGAGGGACACAGCGAGGACACAGCAGAACACAGCGTGGGACACTGCGAGGACACAGCGGGACACAGCGGGGGAAAGAGCGGGACACAGTGGGGACACAGCAGTGGACAAGGCGGGACAGAGCGGGGGAAACAGCGGGGCACAGCGGGACACAGCGGGACACAGCGAGGACAAAGCTGTAGACACAGCGGAACCGAGTGTGGGACACAGCGGGACACAGCGGGGACACACCGGGGGACACAGCAGGAGACAAACTGGGACACCACGGGACACAGTGGGACACAGCGGGGACACTGCGGGAACATAGCGGGACACAGCAGGGTACACAGCAGGACACAGCGGGACACAGCGGGGACACTGCGGGGACACAGCAGGACAAAACGGGGGACACAGCGGGACACAGCTGTACACAGAGGTGGACACAGAGGGGGACAGCGGAGACAGAGAGGGGCAACAGCGGGGCACAGCGGTGGCCACAGCGGGACACAGCGGTGAACACAGCGAGGACAGAGCGGGACCCAGCGGGACACAGCATCGATACAGCGGGGACACAGCGGGACACAGCGGTGTACACAGCTGGGGACACAACGGGGCACATCTGGGGACAAAGCGGGACACCACGGGACACAGCTGGACACAGCGGGGCAAGGGGGAGACAGAGTGGGACACAGCGAGGACACAGCGGGACACAGC
>NW_012267528.1:126309-127639 GCF_000151885.1 Dipodomys ordii
GGGACACAGTGGTGGAAACAGCGGGACACAGCGGGACACAGCGGGGTACAAAGCGCGGACACAGCGCTGGACACAGCTGGACACAGCGGGGACAAAGCGTGACACAAGGGAACACAGCGGTGGAAACAGCGGGACACAGCGGGACACAGGGGGACACAGCGGAACACAGCGGGACACAGCGGGACACAGCGTGGGACACAGCGGGACACAGTGGGACACAGCAGGACAAAGCAGGACACAGGAGGACAGAGCCGGGGACACAGAGGGGGACAGCGGGGACACTCCTGGGGACAGCGGGGTAACAGCGGGACACAGTGGGGTACACAGCTGTGGGCACAACGGGACACAGCCTGGGACACAGCGAGGACACAGTGGGACACAGTGGGGGACAAAGAGGGAGACAGCGGGGGACACAGCGAGGACACAGTGGGACACAGAAGGGACTCAGCAAGGGACACAGCTGGGGACAAAGCGGGACACCATGGGACACAATGTGACACAGCGGGACACAGCGGGGACCCTGCGGGGACAGAGCGGGACAAAGCAGGGGACACAGCGGGACACAGTGGGACACAGCGGGGGACACAGCAGGGGACAGCGCAGACAGAGAGTGGACACAGCGGGACACAGTGGTGACACAGCTGGACACAACTGAGTACATAGCGGGACACAGCGGGCACACAGCGGGGACACAGCGGCACACAGCAGGACACAGCAGGGACAGAGCAGGACACAGCGGGACACAGCGGGGGACCCAGCGAGGACCCAGCGGGACACAGCGGGGGACAAAGCGAGGACACAACGGGGGACACAGCAGGGGACACAGCGGGACACAGCGGGGAACACAGTGAGGACACAGCGGGAACCAGCGGTACACATTATCGATACAGCGGGGACACAGCATTACACAGCATTCTACACAGCTGTGGACACAACGGGACACAATGGGGGCACAGCAGGACACAGAGGGACACAGTGGAAACCAGCGGGGACAAAGCATGAGACACAGCAGGGGACAGAGCGGGAGACAGCGGGGGAGACAGCGAGGACACAGCGGACACAGCGGTGACACAGCGGGAGACACAGCCTGACACAGCGGGGGACACAGCGGGGGACACAGTCAGGACACATTGGGACACAGCGGGGACACAGCGGGTCTCAGCGGGGGACACAGCAGTACACAGAGGGACACATTGGGACACAGCAAGGGAAACAGAGGGGTACACAGCGGGACACAGCGGGGTACACAGCTGGGGACACAGCAGGGACACAGCAGGGACAGAGCAGGACAGAGCGGGACACAGCGGGAAACAGCGGGGGACACAGCGGG
>NW_012267528.1:131782-133465 GCF_000151885.1 Dipodomys ordii
GGGACACAGCGGGGGACACAGCGGGACACAGCGGGACACAGTAGGGGACACAGCGGGACACAGCGGGTATACAGCAGGAGAGACACCGGGACACAGGGGGGAAACAGAGGGGGACACAACGTGGGACACAGCGGGGGACAAAGCGGGAAACCAAGGGACACAACAGGACACAGCGGGACACAGCAGGGTCACAGCGGGGACACAGTGGGACACAGTGGTGGAAACAGCGGGACACGGGACACAGCGGGGGACACAGCGGGGACACAGCGGGGGACACAGCAGTACCCAGCGGGAACTCAGCGGGGGACACAGCGGGGACACAGCGGGACAAAGCGGGGGACATTGGGGACACAGCAGGGGACAAAGGGGACACAGCGGGACACAGCGGGGACACAGCGAGGACACAGCAGGACATAGAGGGTCACAGCGGGGACAGAGCTGGACATTACGGGGTACACAGCAGGACACTGTGGGGACACAGCGAGGACACAGCAGGACACAGTGGGACACAGCGGGACACAGCAGGACACAGAGGGATACAGAGGTTGACACAGTGGGACACAGCGGAATACACAGAGAGGACAGAGCTGGCCCAGCGGGACACAGCGGCGTCACAGCTGGACACAGCGGGGTACACAGCGGGACACAGCGGGGACACAGTGAATACACAACGGGACACAGCGGGACACAGCAGGACACTGCGGGACACAGCGGGGGACACAGCGAGAACCATTGCGGGACATAGTGGAGGAAACAGCGGTACACAGCGGGGAACACAGCGTGACACAGCGGGGGACAACGGGGACACTGTGGGACACAGCGGGGAACAGAGCGAGGACACAGCGGTACACAGCGGGACACAGCGGGGATACAATGGGACACAACTGGACACAGCGGGGTACACAGTGGGACACAGCGGGGACAGAGTCGGACACAGCAGGCACAGCGGGGACATAGCAGGGACACAGCGGGCGACACAGCATGTCACAGCGGGACACAGCGGGGGACACAGCAGGACACAGTGGGGAACACAGCAGTACACATCAGGAGACACAGCAGGGGACACAGCGGGGGACACAGCGGGATACAGCGGGACACAGCGGGAAAAGAGCGGGACACAGCGGGGACACAGTGAGACACAGCGGGACACAGCAAGGGACACAGCGGGACACTGCGGGGGACAGAGCGGGGGACACAGCGGGACACTGCGGGGACACAGCGGGATACACAGTGGGCCACAGCGGAGACACAGCGGTGACACAGCGGGACACAGCAGGACACAGCGGGACACAGCGGGACACCGCGGGGGACACAGCAAGGGACACAGCGGGACACATCGGGGGACACAGCGGGGAAACAGCGGGACACAGCGGGGACACAGCGGGATACAGAGGTACACAGCAGGGACACAGCTGGAGACAGCTGGACACAGCGGGGACACAGCGGGGGACACACCATGTCACAGCGGGACACAGCGGGGGACAGAGCGGGACACAGTGGAGACACAGCGAGGACACAGTGGGACACAGCGGGACAGAGCAGGACACAGCGGGACACAGCGGGGGACACAGCCAAGGACACAGCGGGACACATCGGGGGACACATCGGGGACACAACGGGACACAGCCGGACACAGGGGGGACACAGCGGGGATACAATGGGACACAACGGGACACAGCGGGG
>NW_012267528.1:139580-140263 GCF_000151885.1 Dipodomys ordii
AGCGGGGCACAGCAGGACACAGCGGGACAAAGCGGGGGACACAGCGGGACACAGCGCGACAGAGCGGGACATAGGGTGACACAGCGGGACACAGTGGGGATACAGCAGAGGACACAGCATGCCACAGCGGGGACACAGCGGGGGACACAGTGGGACACAGCGGGGGACACAGCGGGACACAGCAGGACACAGAGAGGACACAGCGGGGACACAGCAAGGACACAGAGGGACACAGCGGGACACAACAGGACACAGCGCAGGACACAGTGAGGACACAGGGGGATATAGCCTGACACAGCGGGGACATAGCGGGGGACACAGCAGGACACAGCGGCGTACACATTGGGGACAAAGCTGGACACAGCGGGACACAGTGAGGACAAAGCGAGGACACAGCCCGACACAGCGGGACACATCGGGGGACACAGCGGGGACACAACGGGACACAGCCGGGACTCAGCTGGTGACACAGCGTGTGACACCGCGGGAGACAAAGCGGGACACCACGTGACACAGCTGGACACAGCGGGACAGAGCGGGACACAGCGGGGGAAAGTGGGGACACACCGGAGGACAATGGGCACACAACGGGACACAGCGGGGGACATAGCAGGGGACACAGATGGACACAGAGGGGGACAAGAGAGGACACAGCGGGACACAGCAAGGACACAGCGGGACAC
>NW_012267528.1:143033-143373 GCF_000151885.1 Dipodomys ordii
GCGGGACACAGCGGGGGATACAACGGGACACAGATGGGGACACAGCGGGGGATACAGCGAGGACACAGCGGGTCATAGTGGGACACAGCGGGACACAGCAGGACACAGCGGGACACAGCGGGGGACACAGCGGGACACAGCGGATCACAGCCGGGGATACAGCGGGACACAGGGAGGACACAACTGGACACAGCGGGATACGCAGCGAGGATACAGCCGGCCCAGCGGGACACAGCGGGGACACAGCTGGACACAGCAGGGTACACAGCGGGACACAGCGGGGACATAGCAAGGACACAAGGAGACACTGCGGGACACAGCGGGACACAGCGGGACACAG
>NW_012267528.1:144706-145678 GCF_000151885.1 Dipodomys ordii
GGGACACAGCGGGACACAGCGGGGACACAGAGGGGGACACAGCGGGACGCAGCAGGGGACAAGGGAGGACACAGCAGGACACAGCTGGGGACACAGCAGGGGACACAGTGGGACACAGCGGGGGACAAGCGAGGACACAGTGGGACACAGCGGGACAAAGCAGGGACACAGCGGGGACACAGCGCAGGACACAGTGGGGGAACACAGCGGGAAAAAGCGGGGGACACAGCGGAGGACACAGCGGGGACACAGCGAGGACACAGCGGGACATAGTGGGAAACAGCGGAGACAGAGCTGGACACAACGGGGTACACAGCGGGACACTGTGGGGACACAGCGGGACACAGCGGGGGACACAGTGGGACACAGGGGGTCACAGCGGGGGACACAGCGGGACACAGCGGGGACACAGCTGGACACAGCGGGATACACAGCAAGGACACAGCCGGCACAGCGGGACACAGCGGGGACACAGCTGGACACAGCGTGGTACACAGCGGGACACAGCGGGGACACAGCCAGGACACAGCGGGACACAGCAGGACAGAGCAGGACACAGCGTGACACAGCGGGGGACAATGGGGACACAGCGGGGAGCAGAGCGAGGACACAGTGGGACAGAGCGGGACACAGAGAGGATACAATGGGACACAACGGGACACAGCGGGACACACAGCGGGACAAAGCGGGACACAGCGGGCTCACAGCGGGGGACACAGCGGGACACAGCGAGGACACAATGGGACACAGCGGGGCACAGTGGGACACAGCAGGACACAGCGGGACACAGCGGGGGACACAGCGGGAAACAGCGCGGGACATAGTGGAGGAAACAGCGGGACACAGCAGGGAACACAGCATGACACAGCAGGACACAGCGGGGGACAACGGGGACACACCTGGGGCAACGGGGACACAGCGGGGACACAGAGGGGGACACAGCGGGTACACAGCGGGATACAGCGGGGGACA
>NW_012267528.1:151852-152745 GCF_000151885.1 Dipodomys ordii
AGGGCACACAGTGGGGACACAGCGTGGGACACTGCGGAGGACACAGCGGGACACAGAGGGACACAGACAGGACACAGCATTGACACATTGGGGAACACAGCGAGGACACAGCGGGGGACACAGCGGGGATACAGTGGGAGACACAGCGGGGGACACAGCGGGGAACACAGCGGGACACAGCGGGGACACAGCGGGGGACACAGAGGGACAAAGCTGGACTCAGCAGGGCACAGCGGAGGACTCAGCAGGGGACACAACGGTACACAGAGGGACACAGCGGGGAAACTTTGGAGACACAGCGGGACACAGCGCAGGACAGCGGGGACAAAGCGGGACACAGCGGGACAAAGCAGGGGACACAGCGGAGGACAGAGCGGGGACACAACGAGGACACAGCGGGACACAGCGGGAAAAAGCGGAGACAGAGCTTGACACAACGGGGTACACAGCGGGACACTGTGGGGACACAGCAAGGACACAGCGGGACACAGTGGGACACAGCGGGACACAGCAGGACACAGCGGGACACAGCATGGCACAGAGGGGGACACAGCGGGTCACAGCGAGGGACACAGCGGGACACAGCGGTGACACAGCCGGACACAGCGAACATAGGGGGACACAGCGGGGACACAACGGGACATAGTGCAGACAAAGAGGGACACAACGGGGGACACAGCGGGTACACAAAGGGACACAGTGCGGACACAGAGGGACACAACGGGGGACACAGCGGGACACAGTGGGACACAGTGGGGACACAGCGAGGTTCACAGTGGGACACAGCGGGGGACAAGGGAGGACACAGCAGGACACAGCAGAGGACAGAGCGGGGGACACATCGGGGAACAGTGGAGACAGAGCTGGACACAACGGGGTACACAGCGGGACAC
>NW_012267528.1:158897-160344 GCF_000151885.1 Dipodomys ordii
GGGACACAGCGGGACACAGGGGGACACAGTGGGACACAGCGGGGACAAAGTGTGAGACACAGTGGGGGAAAGAGCGGGAGACAGAGGGGGACACAGCGAGGACACAGCGGGACACAGCGGGGAAAGAGTGGGGACTCAGCGGCGGACACAGCTGGGGACATAGCGGGACACAGCAGGGGACACATCCGGACAGAGCGGGGGACACAGCGGAACACAGTGGGGGACAAAGCGTGGGACACAGCGAGACACAGCAGGGACAAAGCTGGACACAGCAGGGTACACAGCGGGACACAGCGGGGACAAGCGGGACACAGCAGGACACAGCGGGACACAGCGGGGGACACAGCGGGACACAGCGGGGGACACAGCAAGGATACAACGGGACACAGCAGGGGACACAGCAAGGACACATCGGGACACAGTGGGGGACACAGCGAGGACACAGCGGGGGACACAGCGGGAGACACAGCAGATCACAGCTGGACACAGCGGGGAACAAAGGAGGGACACAGTGGGGACAAAGAGGGACTCAGTGGGGGACACAGCAGTACATAGCGGGACACAGCAGGAGCCTGCGGGACACAGCAGGGGACACAGCGGGACAAAGAGGGGGACACAGAGGGGTACACAGCGGGACACAACGGGAAACACAGCGAGGACGCAGTGGGACCAAGCGGGACACAGCGTCGATACAGCGGGGACACAGAGGGACACAGCGCATACACTCCTCGGGACACAAAGGGACACATCGGGGGATACAGCGAGGACACAGTGGAACACAGCGTGTGACACAGCGAGGTCACAGCGGGACACACCGGAACACAGTGGAACACAGCGGGACACAGCAGGGACACAGCAGTAGACACAGCGGGACGCAGCAGGGGACACAGCGGGACAGAGCGGGGACACAGCGGGACTCAACGGGGGACACAGCAGTACACAGCGGGACACAGTGGGACACAGTGGGGGACACAGCGGGACACAGAGGGGGACACAGAGGGGTACACAGCGGGACACAGAGGGGGACAGAGGAGTACACAGAGGGACGCAGCGGGGAACACAGCAAGGACCCAGCGGGACCCAGCGGGACACAGCGAGGACACAGAGGGACACAGCGTGGGACAAAGCAGGAGACAGCGGGGGACAAAGCGAGGACACAGCGGGACACAGAGGACACAACGTCGATACAGCGGAAACACAGCGGGACACAGCGGGTTACACAGCTGGGGACACAAAGAGACACATCGGGGGATACAGCGAGGACACAGCGGAACACAGCGTGGGAAACAGCGAGGACACAGCAGGACATAGCAGGGAAACAGCGGGACACAAAGGGGGACACAGCGGGACACAGCGAGACACAGCGGGGGTCACAGCGGGACACAGCAGTAGACACAGCGGGACACAGCGGGGTACACAGCGGGACACAGCGGGGACACAGCGGGAC
>NW_012267528.1:165032-166151 GCF_000151885.1 Dipodomys ordii
ATACAGCTTGGACACAGCGAGACACAGCGGGGTACACAGCTGGGGACACAAAGGGACAAGGTGGGGGACACAGCGGAACACAGCGGGACACAGTGGGACACAGCGGGGAAAAAGCGTGAGACACAGCGGGGGACACAGCGGGACACAGCGGGGACACAGTGGGGACTCAGCGGGGGACACAGCGGGGTACACAAAGGAACACAGCGGGACACAGTGGGGTACACAGCTAGGGACACAACAGGAAACAGCGGGGGACACAGCGTGACACAGCGGGACACAGCAGGGACAAAGCGGGAGACATAGCAGGGGACAGAGCGGGACACCACGGAACACAGCGGGACACAGCATGAAACAGTGGTGACCCCGCGGGGACACAGCGGGACACAGCGGGGCACACAGCGGGACACCGGGGGACACAGCGGAACACAGTGGGGTACAGAGTGTGGGACACAGCGAGACACAGCGGGGACCAAGCTGGACACAGCGGGTTACACAGCGGGACAAACCAGGAACACAGCGGGGACACAGCAGGACACAGCGGGTCCCAGCAAGGACACAGCGGGATACAGCAGGACACAGCTGGGGACACAGCGGGACACAGCAGGGGACACAGCGGAACACAGTGGGGGACTGAGGGTGGGAAACAGCGAGACACAGTGGGGACCAAGCTGGACACACCGGGGTATACAGCAGGACACATCAGGGACACCGCAGTGACAGAGAGGAATACAGCGGTTCCCAGCAGGGACACAGCGGGACAGAGCGGGACACAGCGGGGGACACAGCGGGACACGCAAGGGACACAGCGGGGACCCAGCGAGACACAGCGGGTCCCAGTGGGACACAGCGGGGGACACAACGAGGACACAGCGGGACATAGCGGGGGAAACAACAGGACACAACGGGGACACAGCAGTGGACAAAGCGGGACACAGCGGGGATCACAGCGGGACACAATGGGGGACACAGCGGCGGACACAGCGGGACACAGCCAGACACATTGGGGGACACAGGTGGGACAGAGCGGGACACAGCGGGGACACAGCAGGACTCAGCGGGGGACACAGAAGTACACAGTGGGACACAGCGGGACACAACGGGACACAACGGGGGACACAG
>NW_012267528.1:173417-173722 GCF_000151885.1 Dipodomys ordii
ACAGCGGGCCACAGCAGGGACATAGCGGGACACAGCGGGACACAGCAGGGGACACAGTGGGACACAGCAGGGGACACAGTGAAGACACAGCGGGACACAGCGAGGACACAGCGAGGACACAGTGAGACACAGCCGGGGACACAGCGAGGACACAGCGGGTGACACAGCGGCGGACACAACAGAACACAGCGGGACACAGCGGGGGACACAGGGGACACACAGCGGGGACACAGTGGGACTGAGCGGTGGACACAGCAGTACACAGCGGGACACAGCGGGACACAGCGCGACACAGCGGGGGACAC
>NW_012267529.1:0-6266 GCF_000151885.1 Dipodomys ordii
TAGAGCGCTAGCCTTGAGCTGAAGAGCTGAGGGACAAGCACCCAGGCCCAGAGTTCAGGCCCCAGGACTGGAACCAAAAAAAAGAAGTTTATAGAAATATAATGAACTCTAGTATTATCTTCCCTTGGACTTAGGTATGCTAAATGTTCTACAAGAGTTATGGGAGAGGAGGAGCACTGGGCTTATGGGTACAGCTACACAAAGCCCAGGATCCCACAGGTATCAAGGAGGGTCTGCATGTACCCAGTTGATTCTGCCCCACCCCCCCACTCCCTAGGTATGGTCCCAAGTGGGCCTCCCTGGGCCAGCCTGATGTGTATTAGGCTGAGCGGAATCCAAGGGTGGTTTGACCCAAACATTACTGATATGGAGGCAGAAAATCTCCCACTGACAACGAGAGTTGATGGCAGCTTTTTGGCAAGGCCCAGAAAAAGTAACCCTGGAGATTTTATGCTTTCTATTATGAGAACTGGAGTCCACAGCAAGATTCAGAACACAGGAGACTTCTACAATGTATATGGACGGGTAAATTTCTCATTCTAGCTGAGCTGGTCTAATGATACCTGGAGCATCATGGCAGCTGAAAGAGAAGAATGGAGATGTGATGGAGCTCAAGTTCCACTGAACTGTGCAGATCCTACTTCCTACTCACCTCCCTGAAAAGAAGCAGACAAACTGCTAAGAAAAATGTAAGCTTGTATGGGAGAGCCAGAGCCACGCTGGGGATTTTGTTCTCTCGTTGTGTACCTGTGACAACAAGGACTAGAGCAATGATGGTATCTCTAAAGTGACCCATGTGGGGATAGCTGCCAGGAGCTGAATATGATGTTCATACAGGAGAATGGTTCCAATCTATTACAGATCACAGTACTACATCTCAAGCATCCTCTCAACACAACTTGGATTAATGCTGTTGAAATTGAAAGCCAGCTTTGAGAAATGAGCAAGTTTTAGCCAAGATCACAGATAAAACAAGGATTTGGGGAAGAATTTGAGGCATTACAGCAATAGGAATGCAAACTTGTCTAGGGACAAAAAGAGGGTGAACGGCAAGAACATAAGAACAAAAATAGATATATAAAGATCTTGCCCTTTGATGACACCAGGGTCATCCTACACAAAGGGACACCAGTAGGCGGGTTTCTGATAACATTAATGCAAGCATCCTCATGCCTGAATTTGACCAAGTGCGACAATTCAAAGCCCCAAAAGAGTTACAGTGCCATGCAAGGCTGCCTGCAAAACACACTGAAGCACTTCCAGTGGATGGTGTTCCAGGAGAAACTCCTGGGTACCTGTTGTGACAAGCAAGGAAGTGGAGAGAGAGAAGATCAAACATGTGAAAGACTGAATTGACCAGTATGCTCTCAGCGTACAGGTCATGTGTGTTTAGAGCCTCAAAAGAAAGTGTGGTTCCTGATTACATTCTTAGGGAGTTCAAGTTCTCACAGTTGGACAATTTTATACAAGGAGTATGATCTGGCATTAACATTTGCAGACCTGAGTGGCATGCTCATTGACTCTGGAGGCATGTTAGACTTGCTGGAAGAGGTCCACATGAGATGCAGGTCCACATGACCTACATCTCATGTGGTTCACTGTTGTGGTTCACTGCAGTGCTTGGATTGGCCATATGAGGTTGTTCATTTTGATCAACATCCTTATTGATGACATCAGAGAGAAAGGTATGGACTGTGACTCTGACATTCCCCAAACCATTCAGATGATGTGGTCCCAGAGATCAAGGGTAGTTCACACAGAAGCTCAGTACCAGTTCACTGACATGGCTGTCCAAGATTATAATGAAACACTAGGACACAGGATTGAAGAAGAGCAGAAAAACATGTAGAAAACAATGACTACTACCAATATTAACTGTTCCCCAGTGGACCAGATAGGTTGAGATCAGATGTCCCTTGTACCATGTACCTTTAATGCCAATATGGGCGAGAACAATGCTTGAGTATACAAGAATATGGGCCTGATGCAGCAGCAGCATCAGAGCTTCAGAAAGAGCACTGCATCACTGGGAGCACAGAAGTAGAAGTAGACTTTTCCCCCTTGCCCAACAAGGTAAGAACAGAGGTAGGAAAGCTCACAGAAGGAATGGTTGACTGCGTTTGGATTTCACAATTTGAAACCATTTAAAGATCACTGTGTTTTAACTCAGAAGTTCATTTCCTCATATTCAAAGAAATCATCTCTACAATATATTGTCCCATATTCTAGAATTTTGCTTTGAATTGGGGAAGTAGTTAATGTGTGCTCATATTTTATGGATTGTGGGATTGAGATTTGAGCTGTTTTGACTTTTTGTTTGTTTCTATGAGGATCATGGGACACTTGTAAGGAGAAAAGGCCTGGGAAATTAAGTAGCAGCGTCCTTGGGAGTGAGAACAATTTTGTTTACCATTGCTGCCATCTTACATCTGTTGAACAGAACACCACAGACACTGTCCAGGTCACTTATAATATGGTTCCAGGATGTGGAGTGCTCAAGACTCAGAAGCTTCATCTTGTTGCATTGTAACAGAGTTGAAAGCACCATGTGGTCATAGAGAGGAGGAGAGGCCTGAAACACACCCTGTGCATGACATTACTTGAACCCTAATCACTCCTAAAGTTTGGAACCTTGGCAGGAGTTGCATTAGAGAGCGAGTTTCTAAGAGATTCATATTGGCACAAACATTCAGCCAAAGCATTTATCCATCAATACTGGGTATTTATTTACTTCACTGGATTCCTATTTTTTTTTTTTTTTTAGGTCAGTCATGAGGTTCAAACTTGGCCTCCTAAGTAGCTAGGATTACAGGCATGAGCCACCAATGCCTAACTTAGTGGATTCTTTTTTATTCTAACTAAATGACCAAGCTAATATATGACATGGTTGTTACAAGTTGATTGTATTAAAAAACCCAGAGGAAGTGGAGCTATGGCTTAAAGTAGTAGAATACTAACCTTGAGCCAGAAAGGTCAGGGATTTTGCCCAGGCCCAGAGTTAAAACCCTATGACCCATAGAAATAAAAAAATATGTAAGAAGTCATAAGCATGAGTTTGGTGTTGTGGGTCAGGTAGTAATGTACCAGCCTAGTAAGCAAGAGACGGTGAGTCCATACTTTAGTACCCCCCACAAAAGAATTAATTAAAAGGTCCTGAGAATCTTAGGAATTAGGATGAGATGTATTTTCCTCTTAGCAGAGGCCATTTGCCATTACCTTTTTGGCTGATGAAGTCATGAGGAGGTAGCAGGTTCTCTGTCTTTGCAGTTGACATAATCACCTTGTATTTAGTACAAAGGAGGTGTCATGATCATGAAATGTCAATGATGTCTACCACCTCAGTCTAAGCTGGGTCAGTTGAGTTGGTCTACAGATCCTATAGATGGTCACTTAAATGGTTGGTAGGGTACCTGAGATGTTGGGATAGCTGGGCTTTGTCTCTTGCTTGTGGAGTCCTCAGAGTTTCTCTTTGGTGTGGTCTCTGGTGGCCTTCACAATATGGTAGTTCAGAGGTCCAGGCGCTGAAAAGTGGCGGTGACCAGGCCTTCTTCCGACTCAAGCCACAATTCTGTGTCTCCCTTGTGTGCCCTCAGATGAGACAAGTCAGGCACATGTGTAGGCAGCCTAATTTGGGGTTGTTGGTAGATATTAAAATGCATAAAACCCCATAGCTGGTTGAGTACTTTAAAATTTCAAGCATAGGATTTTATGTTTTATATTTCTGGCACATGGTATTGAGCTTTTTAAAAATTGAATTTGACCTCAATTTATTTTTTAATAAAAAGATCATCCCAGTTACATGGGAGGCTGAGATCAGGAGGATTGTGTTCCACAATAGCCTGGACAAAAAAGCAAAATCTCAAAAAGCTGAGTGTGTGGTATGCATCTGTCATCCTGGTCTGGCAGGAAGTTCAAGTAAGAGGACCACAGGCTGTCCTGGGCAAAAAGGATCAACACAAAAACTGCAAAGGCATGACTACAGTGGTAGAGCACTTGCTTAGCAAGCCTGAAACACTGAGTCAGATGTTAGTATGGCCAAAAAATAATCAAAACAATAAAGTGAAGCCAAATAAGACCCTCATGTCCGTTACAGGATCCTTTTGAAATTCAAGGCCATCATTATTGAAATAAGTGACATTTGAAACACGGATGGGAATACGTGAAACGAGATGGGAGTATACAAAAGGATGTCTGGGGTTCTCTGCTTCTTCAATCAGGAAAACAGTATACATTATTTTTAGAGGTTATTTTATTGGGAATTTTAAGGACTACTGTGAATTCTTGGGTTCTTTCTTTCTTTTTTTTTTTTTCTTGGTCGGTTGTGGGGCTTGAACTCTGGGCATGGACACTCTCCCTCAGCTCTTCAGCTCGAGATGAGCGCTCTACTGCTTGAGCCACAGCGCAGCTTCCCGTTTTCTGGTGGTTTATTGGAGATAAGAGTCTCACAGACTTTCCTTGCCCAGGCTGGCTTTGAACCATGATTCTCAGATCTCAGCCTCCTCAGTAGCTAAGATTACAGGTGTGAGCCACCAGCGCCTGGCCTTTCTTGGGTTATTTCTAAGGTGAGGGAATATGGGAAAGTAGATATTAGGTGTCTTTTGTAAATTAGTGATCCAGGAGGGAGGCAGGTATAGACAGAAAGCTGGCCCAGGGCAGGTTTACCTTCTGTCTATGGTGAGGGTGAGGATTTTACTTAGAAAGTCCATGGCATCCTTGATTTCAAGAAGCCTTTCCTAGGATCCGTGTTAGTTCTTAATTTAATTTTTCTTTCTTCCTCTTGAAAAGTAAGTTCCAAAGCAGAGTTTATTGTATCATTCATCACTAAAATTTCTTCCTTTTTCACTATGGGCAGTTTATAGGAGGTCAAAATATAAAGTAGTTGGTTTTTACTGTGTCATGTAACTTTGCTATAAATCAAACTAATTTTTACAAGTTTTCATCCTAAGACTCATGTAGCTAATAATTTGCCTGTTCATGAATGAATGCTGGTTCTTCATTTATAAAAGCTAATGTGAAAAGATCCTGTAATAAGCTGACTACTAGACTGACATTTAATTTTCCTGCACAGGATGAAATACTAACCAGAGTATTAAAAGATATATACTATTTTATTGATCAATCTATCTCTTAAAAGGAATACCCTTTAGGATTTCGTCATTTTTATGTGAGTTTTGTAAACATTAATAATAGTGTTTTAATTGCCTTTTTTGTCCATGTATAGTATGTGGTATATTTGCAAATTGTTTTTTTAAAATATGTAGATAAAAAGAGTTATTTATAGGAACATATGAACCTTTTTTTTTTTTTTGTCGGTCATGGGGCTTGAACTCTGGGCCTGAGCGTTGTCCCTCAGCTCTTCAGCTCAAGGCGAGCGCTCTACCACTTGAGCTACAGCGCCACTTCCGGAACATATGAACTCTTATGCTATCAATAACACTATTGGGTGGAAGTACTCTGATTTCCCACCACTTAGTGACTCCTAATGGCATTGCTTGTATAGTTTTGGTGTGGGAATGACCTGGTGGACTTATACAAATTTGTAAGGAAGCACTTTAGGAACCATTTAAAGGAATTGAGTGGCCTAAAAATATAGGTCCCTTATTTTCCGCGAGGTAAGAGTTCAAGAAAAGATTCTGAATAGTTGCCTGGGACACACTTTGCTCTTGAAATGTCTACCCCTGGCCCACCTAGATGTGCCCTTTCTGGAGGCTGAGCTCTTTTTTAATTTAATCCAGGAAGCACTCAGCTCTCATGAGGGGCTTTGAGTTTTCAGTAGCTCTTAAAGCCTAGGCGAGAGATAAGCTTGCTTCCCTCCATCAGTCATTTGCAGCTTTATGACTTCCAGCAGGCTGTTACCTTCTACATGCCTATAGAATTGCAATTGGGGACAGCTGGAAGCTGTGGATGTCATCTAGTCCAACTGGCCGTTTTGCAGATGGCAAAGTGAGACTCACATTGCAGAGTCACACACTGGGGAAAGGAGGGAGTGTAGAGGTCAGAGTTACACAATGGGCAGAGGGATAGAGATGACAGCTCATCTCTCCCAGTTCCCAGGGCCTGCTTCTATGTGAATGGAAGGAAGGTGAGATAAAGCTCCAAGGTCAAGCTGGAGGGGCTCGGGCATGTGCCAGAGTCCAAGATGTTCCTTCTAATTGGGGAATTCTGCTCTAGATTCTTCAGTGCATTTCAGGAAAGGGAATATTGGGATTGATGGCAGACCAACAATCAGTATGAGATGTTGGGATTGATGGCAGGACCAACATCAG
>NW_012267529.1:7126-13568 GCF_000151885.1 Dipodomys ordii
TTCTTGATGCAGTTCCAGACCAGTCATCCCTTTCAGGCTTTTTCTGTGCTTGGAAACTCAAACGTGAACATAGAATACCCAAAGCTGCTGCATGAGGGCTTAGACGATCTCATTAACCCATTTTTTGCTCATTTGTGGATACTTGTTGTGGTGTTGAGCCCACAGGTCCAGGGAGCTTCCTTGTTCCTTTTTTTATTTTGGGTCCGGTCGTGGGGCCTGAACTCTGGGCCTGGACGCTGTCCCTCAGCTCTTCAGCTCAAGGCTAGCGCCCTACCACTTGAGCCACAGCGCCACTTCCGGCTTTTTTCTTTTTGCTTATGTGGTACTGAGGAATCGAACCCAGGTCCTCGAGCATGCAATGCAAGCACTCTACCACTGAGCCACCTTCCCAGCCTCCTTGTTGCTTTTGAGCATTGTGGACCTCAGAGTGAATACTCAGTATTCAGAATACTCAGTATTCACTGAGTAGTACTCAGTACAAGAGCTATACTCAGTGAATACTAAATAGTACTCAGTATAAGAGCTAATTTGTGTACTCTTACTGGTGGACATAATGAGTGCTCAATTATGGTAGGTGATTCATAAGTGCATCAGAAGGGCATACCAAATATAGATTTCATACCAAATATAGATGAGAAATACTTGAATCTTTCATTGGAGGAAGGGGAGAATGGTTCTGAATATCTGGAGAAGAGATGTTTTGCCTGCCCAGTCTGATATGGCTCCAGTCATCCCCAATCACATCCAATTGTGGCAGTGCAAATTGGGTTCCAGCATCAAAAGTTCTCTGTTTGCTGAGCCAAGCACTTTATATTAGTTACTATATCTGTCTTTTGATTGTGCATCACCATTGCTTGATTCAAGCCTTCATGTTTATCTTGGATAAAGGAGCTGGAAGACCAAGTGAGTGACTTATGAAACTTATTTTCTTTTGCTTATTCTTCAATGCATAAATAGTGGTTTTAGTGCCACACATTGGCAGGGGTGAGGAACAATGGCTCCATGTCCTCATTGGACCTGAAGCATCATAGTTCCCATGGGGCTCCACAGCAGGGCTGCCCAAGGGTGTGGTGTGTGTTCATCAACACTGCTGCAGTTAACAAATGGGGCACAAACACTTCAGAGTGTTTGCAGGGATATGAGTATTAGAATAGCATGGCCATTTTTGTAATGTTAATTTAAGTCAATAAATAGCACATTTGCCAGAATAAAAGTATCCTGTGTATTGTAAAAAAATTGTAAAATCGATAAAGCATGATGAAAAACTAATTCTAGATCCCAGCAGAAAGATTGGAATACTACCAGCATCTTAATGTGCAGTGTTCTACATTCTTCCAGGCATTTGTGTCTATTTTTTTTTAAAGTTGGTTGTGGGGCCTGAACTCTGGGCCTGGGTGCTGTCCCTCAGCTCTTCAACTCAAGGCTAGGACTCCACCACTTGCGCCACAGTGCCACTTCTGTTTATATGGTGCTGAGAAATCAAACCCAGGGCCTCATGCATGCAAGGCAAGCACTCTACCACTGAGCCATCTTCCCAGCCCATTTGTGTCTATATTACCTATAACACATACTATCACTTTCACAAGAAGAAGATCAACAGTGTATTTTCTTTGAATTCTCTCACAACCATGGTGTCTCTGGTTTACCAGGTTAGTGATTGACTTGTTAGCTCCCCCAGAGTCTTTCTGGATCTGTTGTAATTGCCCTCCCCATAAGCAATCTTCTCAGTCTTACTAAAAGCAGAGTAGCTGAACACTGAGTAGGAGGTAGATTTTAGATCATCTACAGCTATGTGGCCTGTGGGGAGGTTTCTAAGTAGTCCCAGGACAGGAGTTGGGATAGCTCTTACTCACCAAATACCAGGTTGCTCTCTGTTGTTGGAATGGCTTTGGGTATGCTCTTGTATGGCTGACCCGTAAGTTTTGAGATCAGTTGTGACTGAATTGTGCTATGTCTCCGGCTCTGTCACTTGTCATTCTGTGGGTTATTGAAGATACCTTCCCGTGCTTGCTGTTGGATCTAGGGATGTGTATATGACCAGTTTTTTTTTTTAGCAGCATGCAGCATTTGGAGTAACATGATGGGAAGTGCATGACTGTTGGTCTTGTCAGCTTGGAGGAGGAAAATCACAGAAGAGAGGATCACAGACTCTTAATGTGTCTTCTCCTGATTTTAAGAAAACTTAGAGTTTTCTTCTCTTTGCTTGTCGTAATGAGTGTCAAATAAATAGTTCCATCTTGTTGCTGCTGTCCAGTTTCCATTCCCCAGCGAGATCAATACTCAGTAGACTCTGACAATCAGGAGAGCAGCAGACTTGATTTAGAAACATTTGACACCCCCTCTCCCAGTCTTTTTTTTTTTTTTTACTTTTTCCTTCTCACTGGACCCTTTCTGGACTTCTATAAAGACATTCAACATCCAATAATACTGCCTTTGCTGGTCCTTCCTCCTGTACCAGCAAGTCTCTGACAACTGAATTCCTTTCTGCTCTCCTCACCTTTCCTATCTTATTGCTTAGAAGACAAGCTATGAGATACTGTTTCCTAGTCCTATGATTAACCTGCTTATGATTTGTCAGTGACTTCTTATGCAAACAGGATGAAGTAAATCTCCTCACATGGCTTCTGGGCTTGTTTGACCAGCCCTGGCATTTGGACATGGTTTCTACAGCAAGATTGGTCCTGATTTTGTAGCAGGAACTGGACAACAGGTAATGGCTAGGTGTCACTATATTATCTATGTTTGTGCAGATGTGTCTTAAAATTGCCATCTTGTGGCTTTCCAAGCCCCCTATTCTTAGAGAAGATCCATATTTTATTGTTTGTTTATTTGTTTTTGTCGGTCATGGGGCTTGAACTCTGGGCCTGGGCGCTGTCCCTCAGCTCTTCAGCTCAAGGCGAGCGCTCTGCCACTTGAGCTCTAGCGCCACTTCCGGTTTTCTCGTGGTTTATTGGAGATAGGAGTCTCACGGTCTTTCCTGCCCGGGCTGGTTTTGAACCGCGATTCTCAGATCTCAGCCTCCTGAGTAGCTAGGATTACAGGCGTGAGCCACCGGTGCCCGGCTGAGAAGAACCATATTTTAAAGCAGCACCTGTTTAATTTTCTACACAGTTGAAAATGCCATGTAAGTGCTTTCCAGATTTCCTTGCAATCAGGGTGCAGGAAGTGATCATCTGGACTCTTGCCTGGCAGAGATAGCAGCAGTGGCAGAGGGCAGTGTTGCTAATAATGATGACCAAGCAGGTGTTGGTGGCAGCTTCAGCTGAGGTGTCTGCACCTGGTGCTGTGGCATCCATGGTGGCTTCTTGGGACCAGTCTGCAGAAGATGTGGAGACTCATTCTTGATGTTGTGCCTCTGCATCAAGAGTGAGTTCTTGGGCTGGGAAGTTGGCTCAGTGGTAGAGTGCTTGCCTCGCATGCATGAGGCCCTGGGTTTGATTCCTCAGAACCACATAAGCAGAAAGCAAAGCCAAAAGTGGCGGTGTGGCTCAAGTGGTAGAGAGCTCGCCTTGAGCTGAAAAGCTGAGGGACAGCGCCCAGGCCCAGAGTTCAAGCCCCACGACCTACAAAAAAAAAGTGAATTCTTGGCTTTCCTGGCAACTTGGAGATGTTTCCATCCATATTATAAAAAATGTTAGCCTAGCAGAAGTAGAGAAAAATCGTATAGGTAATATTTACCCTCACATTCTCAGCAAGCACATTCAATAGTGGTGCAAATTTTATTCTTTTTCCATGTCTTCTTTCCAATTTCTCTTTTTAAAATTTTTTTAATTTTTTTTTGTCCCGTCGTGGGGCCTGAACTCTGGGCCTGAACTCTGGGCCTGGGCACTGTCCCTCAGCTCTTTAGCTAAAGGCTAGCGCTCTACCACTTAAGCCACAACTTCCGGCTTTTTTCTTTTTGCTTATGTGGTGCTGAGAAATCGAACCCAGGGCCTAATGTATACAAGGCAAGTGCTCTACCACTGAGCCACCTTCCTAGCCCTTTCTTTCCAATTTCTATCTAAAGAATTTTTAACAATATTTCTCTCTGAGTATGTCTCCAAGAGAGTGACATTTTCTTATACAGGTTTAATATTCTTCACTTTTAATAGTAATTTTTTAATATTGTCATATTAAGCATATATTTGCCTGATTAAAAAAAAACAACACATGCATTTTATTGTGTATTATATTGGAGACTGAACTCAAGGAAGTGTGTTCTCAACTGGTGTTCTTCCCTTTGAACAATCATCCAAGTCTGCTTATTTTTCAGATTGAGTCTTGCAAACTTTTCTGCCCAGTCTGGCTTCAAACGATAGTCCTTCTACTCAGCCTCCCATTAGCTAGAACTCTAGGTGTGAGCCACTGGAATTTAGATACAAATGCCTTTAGATACAAATGCCCTAGCACTGACCCAAACCCAAACCTAAAAAACCCCAATTTCCCCCCAAATCAGTGAAGTAATTTTTCAAATTATTATTGATTTATATATGGTCGAATTATAATTATGTTAGGCTGTGAGTACAGTATCTTCTGTTTCCTCATTATCTCTCAAGCCTCTCTCTCCCATCTCTACCTGTGAGTTGTATAGCTCATTTACATCAGTGTCTAGTGAGCTCCACTGCTTCACATTTTTAACTTTTTTCCTCAAGTTCTTCACATTTCCCCCAACCTTGAGAAGTTACACACTTAAATGCACCATATGTAAAAAGAATGATCAAAAAGTAAAAAAGAGAGGTCTTTTTTCATATCTGGGAGTTTCTTTCAATATGCTCATTATTTTATATAAACATGAAGAAGCACTTACGCATTATGCCTTTCTTTTTCTCTCCTAAGATTATCCTCTTTTGGTCTCACTGTGTGTGAATATCTAGAATCCTGTAGAAGGTTTCATATTCCAATTTTTTATTTTTTATTTTTTTATTGTAAAAATACTGTACAGAGGGATTACAATTACATGGGCAAGATAATGAGTACATTTCTTATCAAGCATTGTAGCCTCCTCCTTTTTTTCCCCTTCCCATCCCTTTCCATCCTCCCCCCACCCCTCCACCCGATCCCCCCCCCCACCAAAGTTGTAAAGTTCATTTACGACATAACGACTTGTACATCTCATCATTGCAGTGGGTCCACCTGTATTCCAATTTATTTTAGATCTAATTTATGCATCTCAAAATGTGCCATTTGTCTCTCTGAGCTTGGCTTATGTCACTTAACCTGATTCATTTCCTTGCAAATGACATTATATGTTCTGTCTAATGGTTATGTCAAATTTCATTGTGTATAGGTACCACGTTTTTTGGATCTGCTCATCGACTATAATGCATCTGAGCTGTTTCCATATCTTGGCTACTATGAATAGTATGACAATGAACATGGATATGCAGGTGTCTTTATCATATCCTGGCTCATGATGGTCAGGTTAGATAACCAGTAGTGATATGGCTAGGTCATGGGAAAAGTCTCTGTTTAGTTGTTTTGTGTTTTTGTGTTTTTTGGTGTTTTTTTGGTCATGAGGCTTGAACTCTGGGCCTGTGTGCTTTCCCTGCGCTCTTCAGCTCAAGGCAAGAGCTCTACTGCTTGAGCCTCAGCACCACTTCCAACTTTCTAGTGGTTTATTGGAGATAGGACATTCCTGCTCGGGCTGGCTTTGAACCATGATCTTGACATCTCAGCCTCCTGAGTAGCTAGGATTACAGGTGTGAGCCACAGGTGCCTGGCTCTATTTAGGTTTTTGAGGAATTTCCAGACTGCTGTCCAGAGTGGCTGTACTAATTTACGTTTCCAATGACAATACAGTAGGGTTCCTTTTTGCCCATAGCCCTGCTAACATTTCTTGTTGTTTGCATTAACAATAGTGGCCATTGTTGGCAGTGAGAATCTCAGAGGTGTTTGGATTTGCATTTTCTTTATGGCTAGGCATGATGAGAATTTCCTTATGTGCTTCTTTGCCATTCTTACCTTTTTTTCTTTTTTTTTTTGATTTTCTTTTTTTATTGTGAAAATACTGTACAGAGGGGTTACAATTACATGGGCAAGATAATGAGTATGTTTCTTATCAAGCATTGTAACCTCCTCTTTGTTTCCCCTTCCCATCCTATCCTCCCCCCCAGCCCTCCCCCCCACCAAAGTTGTAAAGTTCGTTTTTGACATAATGACTTGTATGTCTCATTGTTGCAATGGGTCCACCTGTATCCCTATTAAACGATTTGTTTTTTCCCTTCCCCTCCACAAATTATACCGACATCAAATACAGTGAAAGCAGGGGTTATGCTGTGGGGGAGCGACATACAAAGCAACAAAGAAATAATCTTATAAATGTGTTAGAAACAATCGCATGAAAGAAAAAAACATTTGAATACACATCTTAGGGTTCATTTCCCTAACATCACCTTATCTGACCTTTTCTGCTTGACTCAGACATATGCTAGTTATTGCAAATAAGAGAAACCATGGGACCTAT